>NC_048300.1:49138800-49279682 GCF_013100865.1 Trachemys scripta elegans | reverse complement strand
CCCGCCCCCCCTCCGGCCCCCCCCCCCCCCCCCCCCCCCCCCACCCCTGCCTTCCAGATTTGAACACTGCAAAATTCAGGAGTGCTCAAGCTCAGTTTGGGCAGCTGTTACTTCATTTCTCCCAAATCAAATATAGTGATCCACTGTAACGTGCTGTACAAAAAGTAGAATAAATTGAGCAAGAAATGCTTCCCAGTGGTTATTAAGACTGGAATTGCTATTTTCAACAGCCATTGCTTTTTTTTTTTAAGTTGTAGTTTTATTTGTTTAAAAGGAAGACCGTGATAGTGCATTCCCCATAGAAACAAAGAATGGAAAATAAAGGCATCTCAACTTTTCCTCATTTATGTAGGACAGTCTTATAATATGCATCCAGATATCCTCCAGTCACACAAGCTGAAAATTGTTCCACTTTACTGCAGTTCTGTAACCATATGGGAACCAATCCTGTCTGTGTTCTGTGCACATCCAAAATTCCTGCTGAATGACCCGCACTGGGAGTGAGTTACCAGTGACCCAGGGCTGGGGCAGCAGGAGGGTGCAGTTGTGGGGGGGTAGGGGGGAGAGCCCAGGACTGGGGTGGGGGGCAGCCAAAAAATTTTTTGCTTGGGGCAGCAAAAAACCTAGAGCCGGTCCTGCCTTTTAGGATGAGTTGGATTCTTTATGTGAATGATTCAAGCATTTGGAGAGTGGCAGAGTTAATGAACTTTAACTGCTTTGAAATCCCATTTTAGTCCCTGCTCTCAAGTCAGCATTAATCCAGTTTGTCGTTTGTGTCAGTCATTTGTATGCTTGCAAAGTCCATCCACTGCTTTGCAAAGGGAGCTAACAATAACCAGCCCTGCAGCTGGTGAGGTGGAGCCCAAAGCTTTGTGCCCATGGCTGCTGGTGATGGGAGCTGAGCTGACACATAGAAGAGAAGGGAGGGGTGACTGAATTCCAGAGTTGTTTTCCTTACTCATGAGGTTGCATGGCTTCACTTTTTCCATGTGATTGCACCACTGCTGGCCATTTGAATTGCCAACTTTCCCCAAACAGAGAGGGAACTTGCTGCTTGCTGAAGGAAACCGTTGTTAGTCTGTAATGATTACAGTGTAATCAAGGCATGAGAAGCCAGTACTAAAGTGGATTTTTATTCGTAGAGTGAGAGAGAAAGCGATGGAGTGAGATTACAGGGAGTCTCAACTCCTAGCTGCCCACAGGGCTGGTGCTAGACATTTAGCTGTGTAGGTACCCCCCTCTGAAAGGTGTCCTGTGACGATGGTTGTGGCCTGGCTGCTGTTGGTGGAGCAGGATAGCTGTGCTAGTCCTTCCCAGGCTGGAGCCATCCCGGTACTATTTAGGGTAGCCAATTTTCTAATCTGTGAAAATGACATTGAGAGCCAGAACCTCCCCCACTCCCTGCCCTACCTTGCTTCTTTCCACTGAGGCCCCACCCCGGCTCTGCTTCTTCCCTCAAGACCCCGCCCTCCTTTGCCTCTTCCCTGAGGCCCCAGCCCCTGTTCCTCTTCTCCCTCCCCCCCCCTCTTGCTCTCTCCACCTCCTCCCTCCACCAGCTGAGCAGGGCTCTAGAGGTGGAGGGGTGACTGGGGCAGGATGGGGGGGGCTGCAGTCTGGGGGTGGAAGGGTGACTGGGGCAGGACCGGGGGAGAGCTGTGCTCCAGGGGTGGAGGTGTGACTGGGGTGGGGGTGTGGGAGAGTCCCCCTCCGGGGGTGGAGGGGTGACTAGGGCAGGATGGGGGGCAGCACCCTAAAGGCGGGGCAGGGGCAAGGGGGCCCGGACAATGAGCCCGCTCACCGGCCCTGCTCCTCAAATGCCGCACGCTTCAGTATCCCTCCCCCCAGCAGCCAGCTGCTGGTACCTCTTTCTGGCCCAAGGAAGTTCCTGAATGCTCCACCAGCTCCTCCAGCAGCTGCTCTTTCCGTCTTCCCGGCGGCGGAACAGAAGCCAATTTTGGACAGTCAGGTAACCAAACTTTTGGTGACCGGTCAGTAGTACTGCCCAAACACTGTCAGGTCCCCTTTTTGACCAGACTTTCCAGTTGAAAACCAGACACCTGGCAACTCTAGCACTGTTCCTGGGGATGAGGATGGGCTGCTAGGCCAGAGCTGCACTACTCGTGCCGACTCCCCGCTGCTATTTCTGGAGTGTGTGTGAGGTGGGGGAGACTGCGCCATTAAAGGGGCAGGCCCCTTCCCCACAAAAGTTGTGCTGGGGGAGGGGCAGTTGGACCAGAGCCACACCACTGCTGCTGTTAGGCTCAGTCTGCTGGTGTGTGTCTATTGAGGAAGGGCAGCGTTCTCTTATGTGCTGCATCTGTAATGCACCGTACTAACTGCCTCATCTTCCAGTAGAGGGTCCGTTGTATCTCCTAGAGTCTGGTTCCCAACTCTGTTGCTGCTGAGTCCAGTGAAAGTTCAGAGAGAGAATAGCTTACAATTTCTGTTGTATCGTGATGATCACAAAGCCCCCATATAATTTCTCCTGTGAAAGTGAATTTCTCCTTCCAGAGGGACTTTGTGTAGAGTAAGCTCTTCAGAATCTCTGTCTGGAGGGGAATGGTTTCTAGGAGGTAGGTCTCGGTCTCTCCCCTGCACCCTGCAGATGAGGGGGAAGCTCTAGCTTAGAGAAGCCTTTGCCTTTGAAACTCGGCCTGTGAGAAGCCCTTTCCTCTTGATGTATTTAAATCCAAAGCCTATGGGTGGTTCTTCAAGTGTGTTTGGCTCAACTGATGTGTCACACAGGGACAAGTAAAAGTCTTGCTTACCGGAAGAGGAAGTGAGCACTTCCACTTCCCATGCAGAAGGAACAACAACCTTTAGGCAAAAGGGGTCACAGCTGATAATTGCCATTAACCCTAAGGACAAAAGATATACAATTAAACCAAAGGAAAAGTAAATAACAGTTCATTACAGGGGAATAAAAGTATACTGGCCAGACTGGAATAGGAGATCTTGCCCAACATAATGGAGGGGCATACTCGTGTTGTAACAAACCCTTGGATGGACTGCCCGGTTGTCACTACACTGCACACCACAGCCACTGGGATAGTCAGCAGCAGCAGCAGGAAGATAACTCACATCCACCTGTTCCAAAGTTACAGGCTTTTACCACTTCCGCTCTAGAGAATTTTCTGTAGCTGGTAGCATTATAGGGCCTTTGGCCTTGTCTACACTTGCAATGGTGTGTAGGGTATGTATAGCTACATGCCGCAGTGAAAAGCAGGCTCCATCCACACTGCGGTGTGCAGATACATGTGGCAGTGAAAGGCACTGGTAGGGAGGGAGGCAATGGGGAAAGGCTCCAGCAGCGGGACATTACAGTGCTAAAAATAACAGTGTAGGTTAGGGATCTCAAACTCAAATCACCAGGAGGACCACATGAGGACTAGTACATTGGCCTGAGGGCCGCATCACTGACACCTTTTCATATAAATGTACAAAAACCCCTTCCCCCCCCCCACTGCCCCCGGCCCAGCTCCCACTCCACCCCTTCCATGAGGCCCCGCCCCCATTCCAACCCCTTCCCCAAAGTCCCCACCCCAACTCCGCCCCCTCCCTGCCCCTATTCCAACCCTTCCCCAAATCCCTGCCCCGCCTCTTCTCCACCTCCTCCCCTGAGTGCACGGCTCCCTGCTCTTCCCCACTCCCTCCTGGAAAGCACTAAGTGCTGTTTGGCGGCGGGAAGCGCCTGGAGGTAGGCAGAGGAGCGGGGATGCGGTGTGGTGGGGAGGGGAACTTGGCGGCCGCAGGAAATAATTCCGGGGGGGAGCGGGGAGCTTGGCAGGCAAATAACTCTGCAGGCCGTGTCCGCGTGTTTGAGACCCCTGATATAGATGGAGAGGCGCTGCTTGGGCATGTAGAGAATCATGTAGAGTACACAACCTAAGGTGGTTGTGTATCTGTACTCTACTCACCTACGCAGTACCTCACTATATCTACACTGCTATTTATGATTGTGCTAGCTGGGTGTGTGGTATCAATTTTCTATATGTGGCTGAAAGCACAGATATAACTAAGGCTCCATGTTGTGGAAGTCACGGATTCTGTGACTTTCTGTGACCTCCATGACTTCTGCAAGGCCAGTCTGACTGACTCCAGGGCCACCCAAGCAACTGACCCTGGGGCCAGCTGCTCAGGCAGCCCTGCAGACAGCCGCACGGGCTGCTGCTGGAGCGGCTCTGAAGCCAGCCGCTCCGGGGGCCCAGCAGCCAGCTTCACCAGCCGCTACTGGACTGGCCCTGGCTCCTGGGCCAGCCGCATCAGCTGCTGCTCTGGTGTCCCTGGGCAGCTGGCCCCCAGGACCACCAGAGCAGCTGCCTTCCCCCCTCGAGGTTCCCCTGCTAAGATTCAATCAGGGGTACTTATGGTACAGGTCACGGACAGGTCACCGGCCGTGATTTTTTTGTTTCTTGCCCGTGACCTGTCCATGACTTTTACTAAAAATGCCCATGATTAAGTCGTAGCCTTAGTTATGACAAACAGTTGAGCAATTCTGATTCCATCCAGCAGAGAGCAGCAATATACATACACCGTAGCCAGTTCACTACTCTATATAACAGTGGTTTTCAAACTTTTTTTCTGGGGACCTAGTTGAAGAAAATTGTTGATGCCCATGACCCAATGGAGCTGGCGATGAGGGGCTTGGGGTGTGGGAAGGGCTCAAGGCTGGGACAGACGTTTGGGGTGCGGGGGTGAGGGCTGCAGGGTAGGGCCAGGAATGAGGAGTTCAGGGTGTGGGAGGGGGCTCTGGGCTGGGGCAGAGGGTTGGGGTTCGGGAGGGGGTCAGGGCTCTGGGCTGGGGGTGCAGGATCTGGGCTGGGGCTGAGCTGTTTGGGGTGCATGGGGGGGATAGCTCAGTGGTTTGAGCATTGGCCTGCTAAATCCAGGGTTGTGAGTTCAATCCTTGAGGGGGCCATTTAGGAAACTGGGGTAAAAATCTGTCTGGGGATTGGTCCTGCTTTGAGCAGGGGGTTGGACTAGATGACCTCCTGAGGTCCCTTCCAACCCTGATATTCTATGATCCTATGGGGACTCAGGGGTTTGGGGTGGGGGAGGGGGGCTGGGCTGTGGGGGCAGGCTTGGGGCTGGGGATCAGGGCCAGCTCCAGGCACCAGGCAACCAAGCATGTGCTTGGGGCGGCTCCTGGTAAGGGGCGGCCAATCTTGGGGTGGCGGGGGGCAGCGCGGCGCTCGGTGAGTGGGTTCCAGCGGCGCAGCGCTCCGCGGGGAGGGGTTCGTCAGCACGGCACTAGGCGGGGGGTGTTTGGTGGCGCGGTGCTCCGCGGGGGGCGGAGGTGTTCTGCGGCGCGGTGCTCAGTGGGGGTTTTGGCGGCGCAGCACTCCACGGGGCGCGGGGGTGTTCGGCAGCTCGGCGGGGGGTGTTCGGCAGTGCGGCGGGGGGGGGGGGGCTGTTTGGCGGGGGGGGTTTCGGCGGCACGGCGCTCCACAGGGGGCAGAAGTGTTCGGCAGCATGGCGCTTGACGGGGGGGCGAGCGGTGTTTGGCAGCGCGGCGGGGGGCGGGGGCTGTTCGGTGGCACGGCACTGGGCGAGGGGTGTTCAGCGGTGCTCCGCTCGGTGGGGGATGTTCGGCGCGCTCTGTGTGGGGGGATTCAGCATGCGGCGGGGGGCGTTTCGGCGGCGCAGCACTCGGTGGGGGGGTGTTATGGCGGGGCGGTGCTTTTTTTTTGCTGCTTGGGGCTGAGGGATGAGGGGTTTGAAGTGCAGGAAGGGGTTCTGGGTTTGGGGGGGCTCAGGGCTGGGGCCGGGGATTCGTGGGCAGGAGGGGGTCAGGGCTCTGGGCTGGGGATGAGGGGTTTGGGGTGTAGGAAGGGGTTCCAGGTTTGGGGCACAGACTTACCTCCGGCGGTTCCCAGTCAACGGCGCAGCCGGGGTGCAGAGGCAGGCTTCCCACGTGTTCTGGCACCGCAGACTGCGCTGCGCCCCGGAAGCGGCCAGCAGCAGGTCCGGCTCCTAGGCAGAGGCGCGCAAGCGACTTCGCGTGACTCTCACCTGCAGGCAACGCCCTCCCTCTCCCCGGCCAATGGGAATGTGGAGCCGGTGCTCAGACCCCTCTGCCTAGAAGCCAGACCTGCTGCTGGCTGCTTCCGGGGCGCAGCGCGATGTCGAAACAGGTAGGCACTAACCTGGCTTAGCTGGGCAGCACCGCCGACGGGACTTTTAACGTCCCAGTCGGTGGTGCTGACCAGAGCGACCCAGTGCCTGACCAGTACTGGGTCGCAACCCGAAGTTTGAAAAATGCTGCTATATAGTGTCTCCTTCTGAAAGTGAAATAATAAGTAATTCAAAGCTAGAATAAATACAAAAATGAGGGTCCAAATCTGAGCTCAGTTACCTTATACCCTCTGCAATTTCCTGCTGTCCCCGCTCACCCTTTTTCTCCTCTTTGGCCTTTTCTAGTATGGCTACAGCCATAAATTACTCACATGGCTGGAGTTGCTCTTGGTGGCTGAACAAGATCTACCACTCCGATTGTTTTTATTAATCTATCCATTCTCCTTTGTGCTTCTAACCTGCATGCTGCTAATTCCCTGCCAAACACATGCTATGACTGTACCTGTACTAGCGAGAGAAGGTGGGTGAGGTAATATCTTCTATTGGACCAACTTCTGTTGGTGACAAAGACAAGCTTTTGAGCTACACAGAACTCTTCTTCAGGTCTGGGAAACTTACTCAGTGTCACAGCTAAATACAAGATGGAACAGATTGTTTAGCATAAGTAGTTGACACATATTTAGGCAGTTTCTTCATTTGAGCTGCATGCTAATATGCCAGTCGCTGCCAATGTAATATTGTTTTGTCCTGAGGGGAAATTAAAACCATTTGTTACATATTTTTCTGTCTGAGTCAGGGATTATTTGAAGCCAATCACAGTTCACTTTCCAGTGAAGAGTATTAATATTTTGTGCACTGAACGCACTTTAACATTCTGTGTTGCATCCATGTTCTGTGTTCAGTGATCATCTGGCTTATATTTGAAGAGATGGACTTTCTTTAAAACTTAGCATCCCAAGACATGTATCTACTAAGAACCTATTCAGAACTATCTGATCAGATAAAAAATATTTTCAAGCAGTAATGATGCAAAGGATCATAAAATACCTCATTTATACTACTAATGAAATATTGCAGGGTGGTTTTCTTGAAAAATATGAGAAAAAGTTTATTTTTAATATTGTGGCCCTAGGGCATCACTCTGTGCATCTGGTGATGCTTTGTATCTTCTAGAATTCAAATGTCTCTACTATACTAAGAAGTGTACTCCATATACATTTATCCTTCACTTAAGACAATGTAAGCCATAACTACTACCAAATGGGAAAATGTGGCATACATTATGCATTCATTAAACACTTTATATCAGAGGAAGCCTTCAGAACCTTTGTTATAAGTCAGACACCAGAATGTGGCTAGCTTGCCTTTGACTCAAAGTATGTGTGTGTATTCAGTCAAATATGAGGACAGCACCGGAGCCAAAATCCTAAAGAGGCTCACTGCTGGGTTCTCCAGTGGCGTTTGCTGTTGTTTTGTGGCAAGCACAGTTAAATGCTGTAGAAAAATTGACCCGATGAAGGAACAAATCTTTGCATCTGAACATATTCTATCAAACAGCAAATTCAGATTCCTTGAAGTGACATGCCACTGCAGCAGAAGCAACTGTAGGTCTTTATGACCTATGTGGCCACACAAGAGACCTTCTCTCTCAGGGTCCTGAGCTTGTACCCAGCTGGTCAGCCTCCTGATTTCTTTTCTGTGATCTCAGCTGACTCTGTTAGGCCACTTACTGCATTTCTTAACTCTCCTTCCCGACTTAGCTTCAAAAGGTTCAGCTTTCTCTCCTGGTTTCCCAGGAGGTGACTAGAAGCCACAGAGCCTCACAATTAGGAGAGTCACTATATTTTAAACAGGATGCTGAGGTGTGGGAGAAACGAGACAGACATGATGGGGGTACTGGAAGAGGATCTGCTAATGTTAATTTGCATAAGGTCTCACAAAACATAGGGCCAGCCATATGCTGCCGTGTTCTTAAATGACAATATTCAATTCCATGTTGACAGCTGCATAAGTACACACTCGGTCCAGTGAGACATCACAGGTACATGGCACAGTATTAAAGGCAGGTTTAGGTCCACAAACTTGTTCACTAGGCAGCACTGAACTATTTGAACAACTAGCTTGTGAAAGACTAGGCCTATTTAAATAATCCATCACTGGTGCAAGAAGTTCATCTGCTAAGCCTAGAATTTAACTACGCTGTAACGTGGCTCATCTGCAACGTAGGATGTAATTGTTATGACTGCTTTTAAAAATATTTGTGTGGCTCCACTTAGTGGTAAAGCTGTGTATAGCTGCCACAAATCAGCACTGTGTGATTTTCAGCAAAAAGGCAACGATGAAATGGAACTGAGTTTTATGTAGACCTTTCTGATTCCATTCGGCAGCTGTGGCACATAGAATTCTACATACAGCCTGTTCAACCATCTTCTACCGCCCCCTAAAGCCCTTTAGACAGCAGTATTGGGGCACATGGCAGCCATTTTGTACTCAGTTTACAAACACCTTTCGATGTTAGGATCAGTTTTACTGGGGGGGAGAAAGTGTTTTGATCACTACAAGGCAGTCAGCCCCTCAGTCTCTCAAACACATATGCGCGGATGTAGATATTGGCCAAAACTGCAAGACTAGTAACAAAATTGCAAGAGTTGGCAGCATTAGGTATGTCATCTTTAAAAGTGCAGCCCTTCTTCACACTTCACTACTGCATTGTAATGCCATTGTACTGTCAGTATTGGGTATGAGCCAAGATGTGGTGTGGAACTTCAGCCTGTCACATAATTGCAACCAGGAGATGAGTGCTACTGTTCCAAGTGAGCCATCTTCCTCCCCGGCCAGGTCTAAGAAATGGACACCATTTTTTTGGATTTCCATGGAATAAAATCTCAGTGGTTCAATGGCATCTTCAGGTATACTCCCTCATACCTCGGTATGGAAAATATATTGGATCATCATAGATTGCAATGGAAAAAACTTTCAGAGCCATACCCGGGACTATTTAGGAACTTCGTGGTTCTTCCTGTGCTGCTTAGTATGGGCCACTCAGAACTCTGCAGTAATAGTGAGATAGATCTCATGTTTTCCTGGTCCCTACTGGTCAAAATAAAAGAATTTCTTTTCACTATAGGGCCAACACCACTGCTAAGCTGGTCTGATTTCCTCCAGTAGAGAGCAGTGTTACACACTGGTAATTTTGCTGCAATTAAATCTCCCATGTAAAGGATGTATCTAGAACTGGTTGAAAAATGGCAATTAATTTAAAAAAATTAAAAAGAAAATTAAACAATTTTAATTTCATTCTAAATGGCTCATAGAGTTTTTAAAATGTTGGCTGAAACCATTATTTTTGTTTCCTGGTATAGTTTATTCCCTCCTTTCTCTCCCTCCCCCCCTCCCCCGAAAAAGAGGAGGGACAAAAAAGAAAAAAATCCCTGCAAAACTGATTCAAAGCAATTTTTTTTTACTTTGATGAGAAACTGGACAATTTTGAATGATATAAAATGATTACGCAAAAATCATTGCATTTCCCCCCACATCTTAAAAGCCATTTTTAGTGAAAATGATTTGACCAGCTCTAGATATATCCATTATTAAATTGATATACTACACTTGACCAGAGCTCAGAGAGCTGAGAAGCGATATTGCTCTCAATCTATATGTCATTTTTCCATGTGATGATATCTGGAGACCAGCGATTAAGTATTTTGTAAGACTAGTTTTCCCACAAGGCTGGGGATGGGGGCGGGGGGACTTTTGAATGCACAGAAGGTATTTAGGGCCTGAGTCCAATTGAAAGTCAATGTGTTTTGTGCTCCTAAATGTCTTTGGGGCTTCTGAAAATTTCCCCCTCAGGGTTTAATGATGAGTCTTGCAATCCATCTTCAGTTTCTTTTGACTTTGTAGCACTCTTATCTAGTAGGTATTTGTGGGGGAGAGTCACCGGGGTCACCCCAGGGATTAATCTGGTCACATGTGAAAACCAGCAAAACACATCCCCAAAGAGTAAAGAATTAGCTCACTAGCAACCACTGAATGTACAGGGCTGGCATGAGGCCATGAGCCCTCAGAGCCCCACAAGATTGTGAAAACAGCTCCCGTGTAATCACTGCCTCCAGAGAGTGCCTAGGGACTGCCCCTTATCATTTTAGGGTTGCCAGGTGTCTGGGTTTCTGACAATGGGACCGAACACCTATTAATTTCCATTTAAATGGAGGACACAATGGTTGAGCTGCCAGTCTCTTCTTCTCCAGGGTAGAGTCAGCAACTCCCACTGGAATCCGTTCCTATGACAGCTCTATGCATGCTGATGGTCACTGAAAACCCCCTCCCCTCTGAGATGTAACTGACTTGATTTGTTCATTGCTGAATGGGAATAAGTAATCATCTCTTTTTAATCCTCTTTGTTGCCTCTAGGTGGTGCTTGTGTATCATTTTCCATATGTTACTCTGGCAGTAGACAGTGCGGACACTGATCAATCCAGCAAAGGGAGAAGTGCAAAATTTGGGATTTATTACTAGAATCAGAAGCCTGAGGAAACAAAACAGGTAGGTCGCCCATGTCAGTTAGGTCCCTGTCAATGAAGGATTATTCCGTATGGTAGATAGGTGTGAGGCTTTTACCACTTCCCTGGGAAACTATATTCCTATCTTATAGATCTCCCCTGTGGGAAGTTTTCCTGAAATACAGCTCAGTTAACTATTGCTTAATTTCATCCTGTGACTCCGGGTACAACCATAACCAGTTCCTCTTCCCCACATAGCCCACATCAGCTGACCCATCTTTACTGAATCGGAAGGTGCCCAATGGCAGAAGTGCTCAGACCTTGGGCACAGTAGTTAGAGACGTGTCCTGGATTGGGAAGCCCCTGATTCCCACCGACCCAATCCCCCTTAGATCGCCAGGGTCTGCAGGGGGATCTGCAATGGGAGTTAAAGGGGAAACAGGCAATGGAACTTAGCCTTTGGCCTGACCCTGACTTGAAGGCTAAGAGGGCAGGCAACAGAGGAATCCTGATCCTGCAATCCTCAGAGGATGGCAAGTGGCCCCTGCAAATGTGTTTCCATTTGGCTTGTTGAGACAAGCACATTTTACCAGCCCCTGACCAGTTTCCCTGCTAATCAGTTATTGTGGAAAGTGCAGGAGGTTTGTGTCTGGGACAAAGTAATTGATCATTCCAAGCAATAAAGGGACGCCAAAGGGATACCAACGAGAAAATGTATGGTTAATAACTCACCCTGCTTAGGTCACACTACAGTTCCCTTTCTTGCTGCAGTGCCATAAGCCAAGGTGTAACATCAGTCTCAGCTTTACATTTCCCATCTTCTACCCATTAAACCTAGACCGGCAATGAGAATTCAGTGTGGTGGTTTGTATTTCACATACAGTTAATGTGTCACAATGAGGAATTTTTTCAGCGAGCGTAAGATCATGAACTTCATCATTTGCTGCAAAGGTGAGGAAATCTAACGGTTCATGCCCAAAGCATCTCTTAGCATGCTCATGGTATGGTCAGAATTGCATAAAGCACTGCACTGGGTATAGGAAATCTTGTCTTTATGGTCAGGTTGCTCTTTCTCCTATTAAAAGTTTCAATGATTTATACTGTAGATGATTTTTTGAATTATAATTATAAATCTACATGTATAGTCTGGTATTACTCTAGGATATTTACCATAATGAACTGGCTAGAGGGCATGTGCATCACTTTCCTCCACTGAACAGAATGAAAACTGCTCAACTGTATCATAGACCCCCTACTGATAATTGATTGTAGAGATTCTCCTTTTGTTGAAGCAGTATGGGAGGGGAGCTTTTGACTGTAGGATGATCTACGTTCTATCCCTGCTGCCTCCATGAAGTTCTAAGGGGTCATGGTGTGCAGTATGGGCACACAACCAGAAATCCCAGGGGTTTGTTACAATACTTTTTAAAAACAAAATTGGAAAATGTACGTGCCCTGCTGCTCCTGGGTTCAGGATTCTGTGTTTCCCTTTAAGAGCAGATAACATCACAACAAGCACTTCGATCAGAGGAGGGAGCAGAGGAAAATGCTCTGCTTTCTGAGCTTGCAACATGCAGCTGATCATCTTTAAGGTCCTGTCTACCTGGTAAAAACAACGATATTGGTGGACCTACAGCAACATGATAATGCACTGAGATGGGGAAAATACAGTTCAGTCATGCAGTGCAGGTGGGAACAAACTATCTTTTAATCATGCTGTGGCTTTACAACTGAGTCCCCGACCTTGGTAGGAGTTACAGTGTACACAGGGCGTAATAGAAGTGACATTCGTTAATATATGTGGAGCTGCCTGCTCGCCAAAGAACATATAGGAAGTAACAGTCTCTCAACCTAAATGATGATTCACACATCCCAGAGAACACTGCATTTCAATGAACAGTGCAGTTGAGATTTGTAGCCTGGAGCTACCAAGGAGCTGCCAATACCCCCCAAAAACTGAACGTAAGACGAGAATCTATATAGCCTTTAGACAATGGGTATGAGGAAGTTCTCAGCTTGGGAACCATAGGCTATGTCCACACAGCCCACAACAGCGAGTCTCAGACCCCGGGTCAACAGCCTCAGGCTTGCACTACAGCACTCAAAACTGCTGTGTAGGTGTTGCAGCTCGGGCTGGAGCTTGGGCTCTGCAGTCTACCCCCACCCTAGTCTTCAGAGCCTGACCTGAAACACCTACACAGTTGTTTTTAGCACCACAGCGCGAGTCCTGTGTAGACATACCCCCAGCATACCAAGGAAAGGGGAAGGAAAGACATACACTGTGATCAGAGCTGGGACTCTAAACACCTTCACGTTTTGAAGTGTCTGAGCCAGGGTTTTGATGTGATCCATTACACAGAGAAAGGCCACCTGCAAACTGAGAATCAGACCCCAGCCCCTCCTTCCCCCAGAGCTTAAGGGCATGGGGAACTGCTATTTAATTTGCGCCCATCTCTAATTATGATAACACAGTCTCTGGCTTTTAGCGGGGTTGCTCTAATGAGATTCAGTGATATTTTTTTTTTTTTTTTTTAGAAACATATTTGTGAATTAATTTAGTGCCAATAGAAGGTGTGCCCTGAAAGTGCTGGAGACTAATGTCCTTTGATATTCTGTCCAGTCAGGGCAGTGATATACCCAGCACAGCAGACCTCCCAGCAGTCCCAGGTTTTATGGAACTGTCCCACTTTGACCCTCCAAAGCCTCCTGTCCTGGTTGAAGTGCAGTTTGCCCTGGGCCCCCTATTTGAGAGGGCCCCCAAACCGAGTGGCATTATGACCTGCTACACAGGGTTGCAACGACACTTCAGGTTTGGCCCCTCTACTCCTTCAGACAGAGAGGGACGACAGGCCAAACCTGAGTGGTGCTGCAGCCTGCTTTAGCCATTGGAAATATTGGGAGGTATGGCACAGTAAAATACGCTTACCTACATGTTACAAACAGCAAGCTACAGATTAATGAGAATCTTGGGAAGCAGCGTCTTGTGCTTACCGGTCAAATCTAAGACAGACCAGTAATGAGTACTCCAGGGTTCTGTCCCTGCTCTGCCACTGACTCACTGTGTGACCTGGGAAAATCACTTAAGTGCTACGTGCCTCAGTTTCCCCACCTGTAAACCAGGGATAACGGCATTTACTTATCTCACAGGGTTGTTGTGAAATGTAGTCAACCAACATTTGTATGATGCTTTGGAGATCCTTGGAAATAAGACGCTTTATACATGCAAAATTTTAGTGCCTTTATGACCAAATATCCCTGGCTTGGCAGTCTCCCTTTAAATCAGAGATTGGAGTTTGAAAGTAGCAGCTCTGGTTCCTCCAATACAATTGGAGCTGACCTATGCACAGCTTCCTCTCTGTACAATGTCTGCAACTTTTTGGAGGCTAGTCCTCACTGGATATAACTTGACCCTCCTGCCTTCTCTTTGATTGATCAGGCTTTCCCAAGCACAGTTTGCTTTGTAACCGGTGCAGGCCTGTGTAAATAATGGCTCTGTTTACAGAAGAGATGAGTAAGTTTAGGCAGCAGGGTTGAAAAGGCAAAGAATTTTTCCTAGGGGAGGAAACCTTTTTTGAGATAAGAGAACCTGTTAAAAGCTAGTCACGTTGTTTGTCTACAACAGGGGTTGGCAACCTTTCAGAAGTGGTGTGCCAAGACTTCGTTTATTCACTCTAATTTAAGGTTTCGCGTGCTGGTAATACATTTTAATGTTTTTAGAAGATCTCTTTCTATAAGTCTATAACATATAACTAAACTATTGTTGTATGTAAAGTAAATAACATTTTAAAAATGTTTAAGAGGCTTCATTTAAAATTAAATTAAAATGCAGAGTCCCCCGACCGGTGGCCAGGACCCAGGCATTGTGAGTGCCATTGAAAATCAGCTCGCGTGCTGCCTTTGGCACATGTGCCATAGGTTGCCTACCCTGGTCTACAAGTATTTGGTGGGTGTAAACACAAAGGGGGGAGCACAATGATTTGGAATGGCACAATTAGGAGAAATGGGATGAAAGCAACAAAGGAAATCTGATGTTGATTATCAGGAAGAGTATTTACCAGTGAACTCTCTTAGAGTAGCGCTGAGTGGAAATCAGAATTTCTGATATTTCAGCATCTGTTTTTGCCCCGATTCAGGATGAAAAAAGAAATATTGACATTACTCACAGACTGGAAAGTTCCAAAATATGTTGATTGAATTTTCATTCAAAGCAAAATGTTTCAGTGTTTCTGAACTGAAATATTTCATTTCAATTTGTTGAGCCAAATCAAAGCAATTCACTTGGAATCATTTTGACGTTAAACTGCACCTGCACCTGGTGCTGTGGTGCCTTAATGGAGTTGTAGTTTGGATGCCTCTTGCCCTCATTCTGTCCTACAGCCTGGACTCCCCAGCCAGACTGCATTTCCCATGATGCACCTGCAGTCATGGATTCCCATGGTGCATCAGATGGCTTGGTCAGAGAGCTGACTACAGTGCATCATGGCAGATGTAGTTTGGCTAAGGAACCCACCCCAGAGCAGAGAATTGGGCCGTGGAGCACTGCAGTATCTCATAGACTCATAGACTCATAGACTTTAAGGTCAGAAGGGACCAGTATGATCATCTAGTCTGACCTCCTGCATGATGCAGGCCACAAAAGCTGACCCACCCTCTTTCCCTTGACTCAGCTGTTGAAGTCCCCAAATCCTGTGATTTAAGGACTTCAAGTCGCAGAGAATCCTCCAGCTAGCGACCCCCGCCTCATGCTGCGGAGGAAGGCGAAAAACCTCCAGGGCCTCTGCCAATCTACCCTGGAGGAAAATTCCTTCCCGACCCCAAATATGGCGATCAATGGAACCCCGAGCATGCAGGCAAGATTCTCCAGCCAGACCCTCATTGACCATTGATACTATTTACCAGCAATGGCACGCTGTTGATTAATTGACTAAAATCACATTATCCCATCAAACCATTCCCTCCATAAACTTATCAAGCTTAATCTTAAAGCCAGAGAGGTCTTTCGCCCCCACTGTTTCCCTCGGAAGGCTGTTCCAAAATTTCACCCCTCTGATGGTTAGAAACCTTCGTCTAATTTCAAGCCTAAACTTCCCCACCGCCAGTTTATATCCATTCGTTCTCGTGTCCACATTAGTACTGAGCTGAAATAATTCCTCTCCCTCCCTGGTATTTATCCCTCTAATATATTTAAAGAGAGCAATCATATCCCCCCTCAGCCTTCTTTTGGTTAGGGTAAACAAACTGAGCTCCTCGAGTCTCCTTTCATACGACAGGTTTTCCATTCCTCTGATCATCCTAGTGGCCCTTCTCTGTACCCATTCCAGTTTGAGTTCATTCCTTTTAAACATGGAAGACCAGAACTGCACACAGTACTCCAAATGAGGTCTCACCAGTGCCTTGTATAACGGAAGCAGCACCTCCTTATCCCTATTAGATATACCTCGCCTAATGCATCCCAAGACCGCATTGGCTTTTTTCACGGCCACATCACATTGCCGACTCATAGTCATCCTGCGGTCAACCAGGACTCCGAGGTCTTTCTCCTTCTCTGTTACTTCCAACCGATGCGTCCCCAGCTTATAACTAAAATTCTTGTTAGTCATCCCTAAATGCATCACCTTACACTTTTCACTATTAAATTTCATCCTATTTCTATTACTCCAATTTACAAGGTCATCCAAGTCTCCCTGCAGAATATCCCGATCCTTCTGCGAATTGGCAATACCTCCCAACTTTGTGTCATCCGCAAACTTTATCAGCCCACTCCTACATTCGGTTCCGAGGTCAGTAATAAATAGATTAAATAAAATGGGACCCAAAACCGAACTTTGAGGAACTCCACTGGTGACCTCCCTCCAACCTGACAGTTCACCTTTCAGTATGACCCGCTGCAGTCTCCCCTTTAACCAGTTCCTTATCCACCTCTGGATTTTCATATCGATCCCCATCTTTTCCAATTTAACCAATAATTCCTCGTGCAGTACCGTATCAAACGCTTTACTGAAATCGAGGTATGTTAGGTCCACCACATTTCCTTTATCTAAAAAGTCTGTTACTTTCTCAAAGAAGGAGATCAGGTTGGTTTGGCACGATCTGCCTTTTGTAAAACCATGTTGTAATTTGTCGCAATTGCCATTGACCTCAAGGTCCTTAACTACTTTCTCCTTCAAAATTTTTTCCAGGACATTGCATACTACAGATGTTAAACTAACAGGCCTGTAGTTACCCGGGTCACTTTTTTTCCCTTTCTTGAAAATAGGAACCACATTAGCTATTCTCCAGTCCAACGGTACCACCCCCGAGTTTATAGATTCATTAAAAATTATCGCTAACGGGCTTGCAATTTCTCGCGCCAGTTCCTTCAATATTCTCGGATGAAGATCATCCGGTCTGCCCGATTTAGTCCCGTTAAGGTGTTCAAGTTTGGCTTCTACCTCGGATACGGTAATGTCAATCCCTCCTCCTTTATTCCCCTCTGTCACGCCGCCACTATTCCTAAGCCCTTCATTAGCCTCATTAAAGACCGATGCAAAATATTTGTTTAGATATTGTGCCATGCCTAGATTATCCTTAATCTCCACTCCATCTACAGTCTTCAGCGGTCAAGAGGGATGCAATTGAACTGACTCGAAATAAAATCTTTTGATTCAGTTCAACAAGCCACAATGTTTCAACTTGGGTCAAACTGACCTGAAATGTCACTTAAGGCAGATTTCTCTGAACGTAAAACACTGTAAACCTCAGTGAGACCCTGGGTCTGAGCACCCCAATCCTTTGGTGATGGTGGAAATCCAGACTTGGATTTTGTGGTTAGCCTCCATCTCTCTAATAATGTTCCCCTGAGCTAAACATCCCTGACCTTGGAAGAGGAGCAGGGTATCAGAATCCTAACTGTGATCCTGGTCTGTCCTCTATAACAGGCTGAACAAAACCCCTGGATCCAAGCACCCATGAAGGCTTAGAACTGATCTGAATTATGTGGCTCGGAGCCATCTTTAGTATTAAAACACTTTCCCCCTTATTCCCTGCCCTCTGCTAAAATATATAGAGAGAGGGAACTCCCAGGCTGTTATACAAATAGAGAAGATAATGAGAGCCAGAATCTACAGTGAGTCATGAAACCAGGTTCTTTGTTTCCTCCCAGCTTCTCCTTCCTCTTGTCTTGAGTACATATTTGCACTTGCATTGTGCCTCCTCCCTCCAAAGGTGCTGGACTGTGTAATGTGTTCACTCGCTCCACCCCACCTGGTTGCTCACTTATATTCATCCCCTCTTGTTCACAAGGTAGGAGCTGTCCTGTCCTGACACAACAACCCGCTGGAGGCAAACAGTGATGGCAGGAGTCGCAGCTAAGTTGGCCAAAGAGAGAGCTGTATTAGAAGGGCTTGGCTCCAATGGGAAGGCAGTGAAGTATTTAAATCAGGATTATGAGGCTCTGAGGCAGCAGTGCTTGCAGTCTGGCACTCTGTTTAAGGATGAAGAATTCCCAGCCGGTCCTTCTGCCCTGGGCTATAGGGACTTGGGGCCGTATTCCCCTAAAACGCAGGGTATTGTTTGGAAGCGACCCACGGTAAGAGAGCTTCATCATTACATGTTTTACTAGATTCAGATCAAATAAGATTCAACCTGAACTTTCACTCCAAAATCCAAACTGAATCTGAGCTGGAACTTTCTTGAAGTCTAGAAAAGGCATAGATTATCCTTTCCTTTCATTCTTTGTCACCTTTCCTCATCTCCCCGGTTCTAACCAGAAGTGAAAGTAATGGAGTATCATAAAAAAGGCTGCTGTCCAACTTCAAGCCCTTTGGGATGTGAGAAGCCCCAGAAATATTGAGGGAGAGCCTGTTCTCATAAGATTTCCAGCACCACTCTGCAGATATGAGAGGTTTCAGTACGATTGAGAAAAGCATCTGAACTTTTGATGCTTATCCAAATGGAACCTTCAAACCTCCTGGGAATTACTTGTCACCAGTTAAAGCTTATTACTGGCGTCATGTGTTTCCCAGTATTACTCCAGGAAAATTAGGCTTGTACTAAAATAAAAGTTTTAAAAATTCCAACCCCCAAAACACCATAATTTGAAGAGCTGGTTGAAATGTTCTGAATGAAATTTATTTTTAATTTTAAAAAATGGGCTTTTTCATGAAAAAATTAGAGTTGTCAATGAAAATGAAAAATGTAGGGGTTTGGGCTTTTTTTGTTTGTTTTTTGTTTATTGGGTTTCCTTTTTTCCCTTGTTTCTCTCCTTTTCCCTCTCCTTTTTTCCTTCAGTGATAAAAGGAAAAATTGGTAAAAAGGAAAAAAGAATGTGGGGGGGGAGGGGAGGGGTGTGTGTGAAACTTTAAAACTGAACACACACCTCCTCCAAGATGAAAACATTCAAAAAAGAAAAATTTCAAAATAAAAAGTGTTGCAAAAATTTTCAAATGAATGAAAAATTGAAACTTACTGCATTAAAATAACATTTTTTATTACAATTCTCCACCCTACCCCCCTTATTTTTTGACAGCTTCCTAATTTGGCACTTGAATACTTTGTGCATGCGGGCTAGGGAAACACATCTTGTACATGTCCACACTTGACATTGGATGAGAAAACATTTTAACTCACACATTTGAATTAACATGTTGTTAAACACCACTCACTGCCTAGCGTAAACAGAGTCACGATGACCAACATATTAGCTGGTCATGGACTACCTTAGGGTTAACACTGAAGATTAATAGAAGGGCTAAATCCTCCAGCCCTGAATGGTGCAAAGCCAGCCAGGGCAGGAATTCTGTATCCCCTGCACGTTGCAGCAAAGTGGTGGAAGGGAACCTGGGGGAGGGACAGAGTCATAGACAATCTACAAAGTGCTGCTGGACTATGCCCTATGCAGAGAGGCTGTGTAGAACACTACTGCAGCTTCAAGGATGCTATAGCAACCACAAGGGCAGCTTGAGTGCTCTGTGCCCCGCCCCAAGTTGTGGCGAAGGATCCTAACCCTCCATTTATTCATTCACCTGAGAAGGGACCAGGAATGACTTTTGAAAGGAATGGAAATCTTCAGTGAGAAGTAACATGCTTAAAGGTCCTGCTCATTTCCCCCCTGGATTCTCCATTCTGCAGGGTTTTGGTTTTTTTGCTGTAAGCTCTGCCCTGGATTCTGGGGGAATGGAATTATCCTTCACCTGATTTTGTCTGAACTGGGTGGTGGTGACTCAGAGTCTGTAAGTTCCTGCTGGGAAAATGGCCAGTCATGAAACAAACACTCAGTGCTAAATGCACCCCTGCTCCCAGTGCATAGTGCATCTCTGTTTTATGGACACATATCCTTCCATCACAGGCCTTTTTTCTGTGCTTTGTCACTAGGTTTGTATAAAACTGATTGGAGGAAAGTAGACAATGCCTAGGAAGACATGTACTGTCTAATCACTTGGCATAGATTCAGAAACGACAGGTATCGCAGCGTATGTCTACACTGCAATTAAAAACCCGCTGAGGCTGGTGCCAGCTGACTTGGGCTCGCAGGGCTCAGCTAAGGGACTGTTTAATTGTGGTGTAGGGTAAATGCTCAGGCTGGAGGCTGAGCCCTGGGGCCTGCCCCCCTCGCAGAGCCCAGGCTCCTGCCCAAGCCTGAACATCCTCACTGCAATTAAACAGCCCCTTAGCTGAACCCTGCGAGCCCAAGTCAGCTGGCATCGGCCTCCGTGGGTTTTTAATTGCAGTGTAGATGTACCCTAACTGAAAATGAGTCACGCTGGGCTCTTTTGCCACCAGGTGCTGCTGCAGCAGAGATCTGCAGTACGTGGGCTGTTGGGAGGGGGCTGCTCAGTGCCCCATCCCCCTTCCTACAACCTACCCACCCAGAGAACAGGATACTGTGGGGGGGGGGAAGGGGGGGGGAAGGTTGCTCGACAGTGGGCCAAAAGCAGGCATAAGCAAAGCAGGCAACACCTCAGAGAGCTTTATCTCATGCAAGCTTAGGGTACATCTACACTACAGGGGGGAGTCGATTTAAGATACGCAAATTCAGCTACGTGAATAGCGTAGCTGAATTCGACGTATCGCAGCCGACTTACCCCGTTGTGAGGACGGCGGCAAAATCGACTTCTGCGGCTTTTTGTCGGCGGTGCTTACTACCACCTCTGCTGGTGGAGTTAGAGCGCCGATTCGGGGATTGATTGTCGCGTCCCAACGGGACGCGATAAATCGATCCCCGAGAGGTCGATTTCTACCTGCCGATTCAGGCGGGTAGTATAGACCTAGCCTTTGACTCACAAGCTGACCCCACTTCCTCTCCAGCAGCAGGATTAAAGGGAGAGCCAGCTCATGGACTAGTTCTCCTCTCAGGCATTGCAGAAACCTCTCTTGTTAGGGCAGCATAAATCATAAGGCCCACCCTGGCTCCCCCACCATCCAAAGATGTGTATTCTGAAGCAAGCTGTCTGGCAACAGGGCCCAGCTCCCACGGGGAAAGAATCTCAGCTTCTCTCTTAACACCTACATCCCACTAACTCTTCTGTATGCTGCTTATCACCAGGGCCGGCCCACAACATTTTGGCACCTGAAGCAGGGAGCTCAAATGACAGTCCCCATGCCTTCTCGCTTGGGCCAAAACTTTAAAAGGTCTCAATTCTGCCTTCTTCCTATTCCACTCCTCTCATGGTACTGCTCTGCTACCTACCCCAATAAAGGAGAACTAACAACTTAAAATGCCTTGTTCAAAAATTTTAAGTAACACTTAACTTTAAAACACCTGAACAGCAAATGTAAGTTTTCTTGTCTGCATAGTAAACACTGGCATTTTTATCTGTTTGAATAATCAAAGTGGTGCTTTCCGTGTCTTCTTGGTTGCAAAGATTTGAACTGCTTCCTGAAGGTCCACAGTCTGGGCCAGCTCATGCTCTATTGAGATGGTTGCAAGGCCGACCAGCCTCTCCTGTGTCATTGTGGAGTGTAGATGTGTTTTTATTAACTTCAGCTTGGAGAAGCTGCGTTCTCCACTGGCAACTGTTACAGGAAGTATTAGAAGTATGTGCAAAGCAAAAAAAGCATTTAGAAAGAGGGTGGTCATCTTATTCGTGCACATATATTCCAGAACAGCCTTTGGAGTTGATCCTGCTGAAATGTATCTTGAAAGGGCTTTCAGTTCATCGCCTAAATCACTCGCATCAATATCGCACATGTCATCATGTGTCAACACTGTCTCTAGTGCCCTGCATTGCTGGTGTAGGTCTTCTTCAGGTATAGTGAGGAGTTTTGGAATATCATAAACATCCCAAATATACTGCTGTGTTCCTTGAGCCTCATGAAACGTTCTTCAACTGACTGTATTGCACAATCTAGCATCTGGTTAAAGAATTCAACTTTGAATTGTTGTTTGGGGTCTCTTATGCGATTATCCCGTGCCTCATAATCAAAATGTCGTCTTCTTTGGTGACTCTTGTATTCTTGAATGGGTGGGAAAATAGCTTCAGTGTGAAGTTCCTCTGCCAACTTCTGTGCACTCTTCAGAACGTTTTGAAATCCCTCATCTGACAGGTAAGACTGTAGGTATGACTTTGCTTTGTCCAATTGTTCCATTGCTCCAGATATATCAAGATCAACACCTTGGAGTCTCTTGCTTACAACATTTATTTCAAACAGTATGTCATGCCACAACACTAAGCCACACAGAAATTTGAAGTTATGTATGTTTCTGGTGAGTCAATTTCCCTCTGCCACTGTTCTCCCACAGATAGTTCCTGTCATAGCATTATCCTCCATAATGGCAACTATGGCATCATCTATCTTCCCAATTTGGTGTTTGATAGGCTTTATCGCCTCCACTCAACTTTCCCATCGTGTGGCACTCAGTGATTTCAGTGTCAGAGAGGATGTCATCGTGTGGCACTCAGTGATTTCAGTGTCAGAGAGGATGTTCCCAGATGTTGCTTCAAAATTTGCCATCGATGAGTTGATGCAGTTGATGCAGAGAAAAATACATAGATCCTTTTAATTACATTAAAAAATTCAGCAGCCTCACTAGAAGCTGATGCCACATCACTGACCACCAAGTTCAATGAATGAGAACTGCATGGGACAAAAAAAGCTCGAGGGTTGGAAAACTTCATGTTCCCCAAAGACAATGAAAATAGAAGTTTCCATCCAACACATTACTGGCATTGTCTTTGGGGAACATGAAGTTTTTCACTTGCTGTGGCCCATGCAGTACAAGGAAGTCCCTCAGGCTATTGCTCAAGTGGGTCCACAGTCCTGGATCATCTAGACTTAAGGAACTAAACTCAGCAGCAGCTGTTTCTTGCGCCTCCACCACGCTCTTCTCTGATCTACACTTTTCTTCAGGAATGTGCATGGTTACATCCATTTGAGATGGAGATATGGATGCTGCAGTAGTTGCCAGGTCACCTGCACTCTGACTAACTGGAAGATCAGGCATCTCCTCACCACTCACATCCTCACTGGGGCCAGAAGGCTCACCGTGAACATTTGTGTCTATGTGTCTCAGGAGAGCTCCTTCCTGCTTAGATAGAAAAGCTTCCTTTGCTTGCTTGCTTTTCTGAATGCTGCCCCAGACGGGCGTTTTCTTCTTTCACTCACAACTGCTGTTCTGTGCCAGCTATAGTGGCTCTCAACACTCAATTGAAGGGGACAAATAAGCAGGCTGGTAGCAGGGCTTGAGTGAGGGAAGATATCAGCATTTTAAGGGCCTAACTGGCTCCTACTACTTCAGTTGATTGCCTGTTCTCCTCAAGTGGGTTCAGGGAAGCAGCAGGAAACAGGAAGCTCCCTGAGAAGCTGGTGTTAATCAGTCCAGGCTCCTGGGGGTGCTAGAGAGGTACATAAGAGGCTCCTCCTCCTCTCTCTCCCTGCAGCTCCTGCTGCTTTCTGTTATTCCCTCTCACCTTTTCTCCTGCCTGCCTGTTATGTCTCTTGTGCCCTCCTTCCTCCAGCACAGCACTTCACCATCTCTGTACATCCAGAGCAGAGAGAATACATATGCACCAGCAGCAGACACAATTTTCTACACTCTGGGTCCTAGTGGTGCCCCTCCACAGTCTGGCACCTGAGGCGGCCGCCTCAGTTCCGCCTCCTGGTAAGGCCAGCCCTGCTTATCACCTTCATTTAGAAACTCACGTGAAGTGCTCAGAGCAAGTGAAGACTTTTGTCCTTGGAGAGAATGGAGAGACTTTAAACCATGTCCTAGTTTTAAAATAATTGGAGGATTTTATTCAGACTTTTCAAACAATTGCACCTTTGACAATTTCATCCCTAATTGTAACTTGAGGGCTATTCAGACTTGCAGTGGAGAGAAAAGACATTCTAACTTAAAATCCCTGGCTGGCCCCAAAAGAAGCTTCTGAAACAGTGGGAGAATTACAAAAGCTAATAGCAATAGAAATGTTTGCATATGTAGTCTTTCACTGCATTGAAAATGGGTGTGGGAAGTTCAAACACTAGCCCAAATAACAGCAGGATGTTAGTGCCTGAGTACCAGAAAGTGAAACTGACCAACCTACTTCAATTGATTGAGCTCAATGAACTGCAAAGTAAACAAAAATGGCCAAACCCTGAAGTTCCTTCTCAGTTTTTACTCACTCCCTATTCAGGCAAAACGCTCATTGATGTCAATGGCAGAAATGACTGAGTAAGGGCATTGATTTGGCTCAAAGGGTGTAAAGTATATTAGAATTTAAAGTTCAGCTGAGTTTTCATAACCTGAGATGTTGCTAATAACACAGGCAAAGAACACTTTTCCAATGTTTTTTTTTTTTAATCTTGATCTTTTAAATATATTGGAAATGTTTACATTTTCTCTTTTTCTGGATTTTGAATTGAAATAATATGGGTCAGAAACAAACTGCAGCTTTTGTCAGACCACCAACAATAACATGAATTTAACAACATTATTTTCAGGAGTTATGTACCAATCCTCAGTTTATAGTTGGAGGAGCCACTCGGACAGACATTCGCCAAGGGATCCTGGGTGAGTAGAGTAATTGAGCAGAATTTTGCTTGTTTTAGAGACAGGAAAATACCTTTTGTTATTTGAAAAGCCATATAACACACTACCTAAGTGTATTCCATTCTGCACTACACAGAAGCAAAAAGGCAAGAACCTACTACTTCTACCAGCTAATGGAATTACTCTTTTTAGATCAAATAATTGAAATCTGTGCCAAAGGTCACAGGTTCAAACCCTGCTGATGATCCACAGGAGGGGTTTTTATATCATTTCCTCCCAAACTCACACATATATTCACATAACAGCACACATAATGCTCATTCATTCCTATTTACATAGCAAGTTTGAAGTTCAGCTATTTTTGAGTTACCACTTTAAAAAGTAAGAAATTTTTATACTAGGGAAAAATATGTGCTTGTGGGATTTTTTTAACCCCGTCATAACTTTACAATAAAAATGTGTTTGTTTGTTTTTAAAAACCCTGTCATATCTTTAAAATAATTGGGGGGTTTTATTCAGACTTTCCAACTAATTTCACCTTAGAACAGTTAATGAGCATGGACAATTTCATCCCAGAAGCTCAATATTTCCGAAAGGTCTGAGTGTATGAGAACAAGGGGTTAAAATGGAAATTGTTTTACAACCTTAACAACAGTGGTCTGTGCTATTATCTGCCATATCAACATACGGGCAGGACAATCCATCTGGTCATGGCCACAAGTGAGGAATGCTGACCACATCGTTCAGAAATTAATGGAGCACATCAGCTCAGCAGGGTCCTCCTTAACAAGTAATTTGTTCCAATTTCATGTTGAACATTCTATTTCTACAGCATTTGGTGCAGAACAGTGAGCAAATAATGGAGAAAGAAAGGGGAGACCATACACCAGGCGCACAGTTTAAATATAGCAGGCCAAGGTGGCACCAAACATTTCTCCTTGAATTGCAGAGCAGCATTGATTAATGTTTGGAAGACATTTTATCATCCATCATAGCAAAGTTGACTCTTCCTTACCTGCTTTTCGAATGCTGCTTTACATAGAACTTTAATAGGGGCTTTAACTGTTTTTTTTTATTCCTTTTTAAGGCCTTATTCTAACCCAACACATGCCCTCTTTCTTTGCTATCCAACTGGTAAGATCCATCATTGGAAAGCAGCAGCAGCATTACAGGCTTTCCTGCCAACACACACAGCCTAAAATTCTGAAAGCCCTGTAATAAGAACTTGATAGATTAGTTACATTGCGTCTGAGCTCCCTCTCCTCCAAGGTGCTTACTGCAGTAGTTCTAACCATACCTCAGTCTCATCAATTGTGCAAATAAGATTCATGCCATTTCTGCAAGTCATTGACAGTAAATGACACAAGTGCTGCCCCAGTAAACACAGCTCCATTAAAGCAATTGCTAGAAAATCCCTCAGTGTGTGTGTTCCAATTGCTAAAAATAAGAGGCACAATCATATACTTGCGCCAGAATATTTACTCACTTAACGCTGGATCAGGGCATAGGAGATCACTTACTGCATTTTCAGAGGGTTGTTCAGTAAGAATAGTAAAGGCTCCATTTCTTGTCAGCATCACAGTCTATGAAGTTTCTGTAATGGATGTGGATTTTTTTACATGCCCAGAATACAAACCTCTTTTCCATGGCAGCTTACAAGCTAAGGGACTGGAGCATACTTCCAGCCCTGTCTGGTCTGACATACAAACATCGTTTTAGTTAATGCCATAAATAGAATTCAGGCTCCCTCAGGGCCAGTTGTTCCAGCTCCTTCTTTACCTTCTTCATTTCAGCCCCCGCGTGGAAGTCTGACAGCCTTGCGGCACTTTGCAAACAGAGACTTTCACCGTGGACTAATGCCAAAGTAAATCATATAGCAGGAATAATAAAGATGGGCCAAAACTAATACCCCTGCTCTGAACTAGGGGGTGGGGCATATTTCTGAGATTTCCTAACAGAGTCCTGTGGGCAGAACCCCAAAGCCGTGGAGCTGATCACTCCATAACTTTTGGGGAGGTTCTTGAAATCGGAATCAAAATTGTCTGGCTTGAGCCCATCTCTCAAAACAATCCTTTTTGGCTTGTGGGAAGAGTAGAAAATCAGGCTGATAATATAATGATGGCCGGCTTGCCTCTCTCTATAGAATCGCTTCTATCAGCTCCACAGTACTCTGTCCCTTTATAAAAATATATACATACATACAGTAACTCCTCACTTAAAGTCGTCCCAATTAACGTTGTTATGTTGCTGATCAATTAGGGAACATGCTCATTTAAAGTTGTGCAATGCTCCACTATTACGTTGTTTGGCTGCCTGCTTTCTCCACAGCTGGCAGCCTCCCTATGCTGCCCCCCCCCGCCTCGCTACCCACAGAGCCTCCCGCCCACTGGCAGACCCCGCAGATCAGCGCCTTCCCCCTCCTCCCCCTGTCTCCTGCCCACGGCAATCAGCTGGCTTGCGGTGTTCAGGAGGGAGGGGGGAGGAGTGAGGACTCGGCGCGCCTCCCCCCCCGCCTCCTGCCCGCGGCAATCAGCTGGCTTGCGGCATTCAGAAGGGAGGGGGGAGGAGCGAGGACGCAGCGTGAGAAGTAAAGGGGGGGGAGGGGGAGAAGAGGCGGGTCAAGGGTGGGGGCTTGGGGGAAGGGGTGGAGTGGATGGGCCGAGGGTTGAGCCCCCTGCCCCCGGCAAAGTCAGTGCCTGTGCTTGCAAGAACAGCAAGAGGAGCAGCCGGACAATCCATCCTCTTCCACTCTCTAACTCCACCACCCCAAGCTTCATACTCAGCAGTGAGAATTGTAGAATTAAATTGTTTCTTTAACATTGTTTAAAACTTATACCTGTATGAAATTACTTCTTTAAAATTGTTTAAAATGTATATAATGCAGGCAAATTTTTTTTTTCCTGGAATCTAACCCCCCCATTTACATTAATTCTTATGGGGAAATTGGATTCGCTTAACATCGTTTCACTTAAAGTTGCATTTTTCAGGAACATAACTACACCGTTAAGTGAGGAGTTACTGTAAATAAAATCGACTTGAGTTAGGAGCATAACCAGGGAGCAGATCTTTTAATGTTCAGGTGGTAGTTGCTTAACACTGAGGCTACAGTGGGCCTCTTTGTTATTTAATCTAATAGCTTGAATATCAAAGTGCTGATTATTAAGCCCTGTATGTAAAACGCTTTTATTGAAACAAACTCTGGTTACATATTTACATAAGTCAACTGTGTGACCCACTGACTAGTCCCTTAGGGGAATAAACCCCATTTTTTATACTTCTTTGTGACATGTTTTGCTTTTAAAAAGAACACTAAGGTCTGAGTTACAGTCTCACTCCATTAAACTTTATTTCTTTGACAACAGCGTAAGTTAGATGAATATCAGCGTGGCGAGTTTGATGGGAACTTGAAAGACTGGAAATATTTTAAATGCACTCTTTGAACCATTGCTTTTTGATGGCCTCCTTACAACTTAAAATGCAGAGTCACACACGCTCTATTATTTAAAGGTGACCTGTGAAGTTTGCTTACAGCAATCCAAATAAGTTAACCCCAAAATTATTTGGTGAAGGCCCCAAATAACAAGTGGCAGAGATTTATTTTTTAAAAATAAATATTATTTTACATCCACTGGGATAAAAATACACTTAAAATAGCTTTCCAGATCCATGCCATTTGCATTTATAAAGTGCTGTTCATCTTGAAGGCTCCTGAAGCGCTGTACACACTTTAGAAACAGAGGCCCAGATCCTCTGCCAGTGTACACGGGTGTAGTCTCATCGAAGCCAATAGAGCTATGCCTGTTCACACCAGTTGAAGATCTGTCCCATACACACTCTCTCTCTGTGTGACAATTATATATGCATAGCTAAAGTGCCCATTCAGGCAAAAACCTAGCTGTGAGAGATGTCTTCTAGTAAAGGTGGATCTGAACTGTACTCAGTATATTTGGGGATTCTTTTTGGCCTCTTAACACAGGAGTATGCTTAATACTAGTGGTTTCTGTGACAGGTTTCATTGTATAATATGTTTACCCTCATAAAGCCCATCTCCATAGGCTGTGGGGTTTCTGATAGCTGCTATATCACAGACTGATGCATTCTGGGGATCAGGGAATCGGAGGCCAATAGATAGTTTTTGAGGAACGTAAAAGCTTATTTCTTTGTTGAATGTCCCTTTGCACCGCTTCTATTTGCAGCATTTAACACACAATTGTAGAGTTTAACTCATTTTAGTACAAAACTTCAACAGGCCTCCTTTAAAAGTAGTAAACTTGTTGACCTCATGTATTGTAATCCACTGCACTGCAGAAGTCGGGTAGTCTAGTCTGTGGGCTTTGAGCTCCGTGGCACGTGCTGGCAGTGAAGGGTAGAACTGAGAGTCAAGTCTGGGTAGAGGCAGGGCCAGCTCCAGACACCAGCCCACCAAGCTTGTGCTTGGGGCGGCACCTGGATGGGGGCAGCGCGGTGCGGCGCTCCGGCCGCCGGGGAGAGCGGGGCCACGGCCGGGCACTCCGCCCTCCTCCCAGGGCTCTGACCGCCCTCCCCCCCGGCCGCCGGGGAGAGCGGAGCCCCGGCCGGGGCTCACCGCCCTCCCCACGGGGCTCCGGCCGCCCTCCCCTGGCGCCCTTCCCTGCTGCGCTGGGGGCGGGGGGCGGGGGTGGCCGGAGGCTTTTTTGCCTGGGGTGGCAAAAAAGCCAGAGCCGGCCCTGGGTAGAGGGCAGATGTTGAAGGAAAGGATCACAGGCTGGGAACTAAGAGAGTGAGAGCATTTTGCCTGGGATCTATTCTGAGCTTAAGGGCTTGCTGAAATAGCAGGAAATGTTTAATATAGAGATGCCTCTGAGCCGCAAAATTCAGATCTGGGTTTCAAAAACTCTAAATGTGGGGAGTTTCTTTTCTCTCTCTCTCTCTCAATCTTCCCCCACCCCAAATCTGGGCTTTCAGTTTGGGTCCATCTCTGCTTGACTAGACCATTGACTAGAGAATTAAATTCTTACCAGTTTAGACACTTTTAGCATTAGTGAAAGAAGCCTCTGTGTGGATTTTATTTTATAGTCACCATGGTGAGCAGATAGGTTTTATACAGATATTTTAACACAGGCACTTTTCTGACTACGACTGCACTTCAAATGTACTTCAGTTAAGTATGTGTTCTCGATGAGTCCTTTTTTCTCTTTGGATTTACTAAATTCACTTTCTAGGAAATTGAAGCCAAATTTCTCTCAGTATTTGAAAGCTGATTTCTAATCAGCAACACTATCCCTGAACACCTTGCCTTGGCAGGCTTTGGTGGTGCTGCATAGGTATTTGTTTAGGTTTCAAAGAGAGGTGTCTGAGCTCTGAACTATATCATAGGCACACACTGGTAGGAGCAACAGAAAGCTGTGAAAATTGCCATCGAGTAGGATTAGAAAAATGGCTTTGTCGGCCTCTCTAAAAACAGAACACTCACATTTTAATTAGTGAGGTTTTGATAACTATCCATGTATTGTTATTGTTATTGCAGTGATGCGTAACAGCCCCAGTCAGGACCAGGGCTCTATTGTGTAGGCACTGTACAAACAGAGATGGTCCCTGCCCCCAAAGCTTACCTTGTAAGTAAGCCTAGCTCTTTGATCTAAGAAACTTAGGCCCAATCCTGAAAATGTTTTGACATCGCTAATTCCAGCACCCTCATTGAGCCACATTCAAGTCTATAGGGCCCTGCGTGGTGAGAAGGGTCTGACGGGCAGCATTGAGGTCAGTGTTGAACCATGATTCCTTATTTGAGAATACCTGACTGAGGGCTGATCTATCCACAAACTTGCGCCAAATAACGAAATGGGGTTTATTCACATTTTTGTTATTTCAGTGCCAGGCTGTGCATGGCTATCATACAGTTTCATTTTAAATAGGACAGTTCTATTCTGAAATAAGAATATCCACATATAGACTTGCGCCAAAATAACAAATGGTACCACTTAAAAGCAATGTAGTTCTTTTGGTGGGAGTTGTGGGTGGATACGCCAGCCCTTAATGTCTATCTAAAATATAGTTATAGTTTGGATTAAAGCTCATGACGCATGCTGGTGGGTGTAACTGCTGCCCTTCATTTAAGATAGTAGAAACAGTTACATTAAGTTTTGTTATAAAAGAATAGTGGTCTCTAAATCAAAGCACAGGCACATGGCACTGCTTAAAACAAAAGGCTCACCAAAGGCTACTCAGGAATTTGTACTATGTGGGCAGAGGGCTTTGCTGATATTGTTGTGAGAAGCAGAAAAGCACACATACAAAGAGAGAATGAAGCTTCAGACACAATCTGGACAAGAATGATGTGTGGCCCTGAGAGAAGCCTAGAAAGAGGGGTTATGGGTCTGGCGCTGGCTAAAAGAGGTTTAGTGCTGTGAGCAAGGAAACTATTGTTTGGTTCCTCCTCTGTTCAGAGAAACAGGACTTTGAACACTCCTTGTAAATAAACAAGATGCATTAAAAGGTCCCTGACTCCATCATCAAATTTTCCTCCTAACTGGAACAACATGCAAGATCCCATATTTTTCTGATCCAGCCTCTTTTGAAGGAAGTAGAAATGATTGAGTGATGGAATTTGCTGGCATTTGCCTAAATACTAGGACAGAGAGAGATTTCCCATGGGGAATTCTTGCGAAGGACTTCACTTTGTGGGCACGTGCGCTGTCCTAGGAGAACAGGACCTTACATTACTATAGTAAGACTCAGAATTAGCACGGGGAAGGCCTCTCATTTAATTGAAGAGTCTATATAATTTTGTGCTGACTAAACATTCCCAAGGTGGCCATCCTTGAGGTTAAGCAAATCCCAGCTGCTGACATTCAGTAGTTAATGGGGCAGGCTCTATTTCAATAGTTACAACAGCCTGGCCTGTAACACAGAGGAGACATTTCCAGATATCACATATGGGGAGAACTCTACCTCCTCCTTACCAATTGGCTGTGTCTGTTCTCTGCTGGATGCTGTTATAGCAGGAATACCAGAAGAGCTGCTCCACCATCTCCTCAAAGATAGCACTGTGTGCTTCAGAGCAGGCTAGCAGCAGCTGACGAACTGGGAGGCAGGGGAGCCAGTAGTCGGGATACATAGAAAGATGAGGATTTAAATCCTCACTTCAAAAGCTGTTGTTTTCCTCTCCACATCAGGAGCCCCTCCTCTACCACATCCCCCTGCTACCACAAGGACTATGATTAATTCTGCTTCTTCAACAGTGCTCATATGGGGCAAAACATGTGTGATACTAGAGCTCAGTGCTAGCAACATGTATGGACCCTGCATGTATGCAAAGCGGTTCTGAAATTCGCTCATGCTGCGTGCTGGTATCCTGGAAACATGGTGACACCAATATGGCATTTCCTTACCCTTTGGACCAGCATTGTCGTGGGGGGGAGGGGGACTATCTTTCTCATCTCCTCTCATGTCAGCTAACTTTTTTTTTTTTTTTTTTTTTTTTTTTTTTTTAAGAGCCAGGCCTTAAAACACGAACTACAATGCTGGGAAAGCTATGCATGTTTTAGTTTGAGAGTTACACTTCGCTAAATGATGGGCACTTCATTCATTCATACAAACAGGTCTCAGAATTTTCCGGGGGGCAGTTTAACCATCAGCAGTTTCCTAATTAGGCTTCTGATACTATGAGGTGCTGGGCACCTTCATTCCCATTCCAGGTTAACCTCAAGCTAGTGATAGTTGAGGGCATGCGGCTCCCAGCATCTCACAGGACTGGGTTGGATCTTCTGCTACAGTGAATACACTTATCTAATTTTTAAGCAGTTAACTGCTGCCCTCCGATGTTAAAGCACATGCCAGTTTAGACTATTTGGGCCAGATCCTCAGTTGCTGATTTACACCAACTGATGATACTGCTATGTGTGACCACATGAAGAAACAAAGGCTGGGTTAAACCCAAATATCTCAGTAGTATTTATTAACCTGATCTTTTTCTAATGCCTCAGGGAGCCATTTGGGGCCATGAAAGAACATGAAGTCTGTTTTGTTTTTTCCCCCATGGTATTTCCATCATCCAGAAATTAAAATGTTGTGGGAAGCCCAGATCTTGCATTGCTTCAGCCACATAAATTGCTCCCTGAAGGCATTAAAAAGCACATAAAAATATGGTCTAAACACAAATAAAACTTGAAATGGAACACCAAATCCACCACTGTCATCAGCCCTGGAAACTTTGGCAGAATTTGAATCAAAATTTGGGTGTAATTGTATTAAAAATACGAAAGCCAGAATCTGCCCCTCCCCCCCGGAAAAATAAGCAGAACAGATATATTTAAAAACAAACAAACAAAACAACCCAGCAACTAGACTTCCAATAGGATCTCACAGGGCACTGAACTTTGGCATTTTATTCAAAGGGTATTTCAAGTAGTGGTGTAAGGCGAAATGAGGAAACTGCAAGGCCTTATTTTTTTGATGCACATTTCTATCTTGAAACTTGCATGTTCTCAGGTGACTGCTGGCTTCTAGCAGCCATTGCATCTCTTACCTTGGATCAAGAAATCCTGAATCGAATTGTTCCCAAAGATCAGAGCTTCCAGAAGAACTATGCTGGGATATTTCATTTCCAGGTAACTCTTGCTAATCCATCAAACAGGATCAAGATGTGAGGAACAAAAGGAAGATCCAATATTTAGGTAAATGTAGCTTGTCTCATTGCTGATGACAAGTTAGATATTCAGCAATTAAGGTGTGCAAGTGAGGTAGACAGGGAGGGGGAGAATAGAGGAGACTATAACAAAATGCAACTATACATACTCAGTGGGCTAGAATTCTGCTCTCTTACACCTGTGTAAACTTAGTGCTGCGCCATGGTGGCAAGAAAGTCACTCATAAGAACGTAAGAATGGCCGTAGTGGGTCAGACCAAAGGTCCATCTAGCCCAGTATCCTGTCTACCGACCGTGGCCAATGCCAGGTACCCCAGAGGGAGTGAACCTAACAGAGTAATGATCAAGTGATCTCGCGCCTGCCATCCATCTCCACACTCTGACAAACAGAGTCTAGGGACACCATTCCTTACCCATCGTGGTTAATAGCCAGATTAATACCACTGTGATGTAGAGCAGAATATTCTAGATCAGGTTCCAACTTTTTCACACTGTAGGCCACATTTCATCTCAGCAGGGAGACTGTCCTGTGGATTTGCCTGCCTCCCAATCTTTGTCAGGTTGTCCATCTCCCCTCTCATTTGTGACCACATAACATTCTGGTGGCAACTCCAGCAATTACTTACTCAGAGAATTAATATTAGTTAAGTACACAGGCTTACATTTTCAAAAGTGACTAGTGTTTTTGGGTGCCCTAACTTGAAGTACTTTTTAAGGGGGCCTTATTTTTTCTGTGGGTGGGTGCACAGCACTTTCTGAAAATGAAGCCTTTTCAGGGTGCCTCAAGTTGGGCACCCTAAAGTACTTTTGAAAATTTAGGTCTTAATGCATCCCAGCTGCCAGCCAGCTCTTTGTGGACACCAAAAGTACTCCATGGACCACACTATGAGAATGTTCTAGATGTTCCATCCAAGGCAGCATTAATATTACTTATTAATAAATCTTCCCATAGTGCTTGTAAATGTACCAAAGCCTTACAGAATATAGTAAAGCAGAGAATAGAAAAAACATTGGTCTCTGTCTCAAATGATGTGCAGCGTAATATGGATGGGACAAAACGCAGACAACAGTTCACATATGAGAGATTGAGAAGAAATCAATGGGGAGGAGTCCAGTGTAGTAAGGATTCCTCAAAGTGGGTTTTCATGAGGGATGTGAAGATGGAGAAGAGAAGATGAATGGCCAACAAGAAGTGGGAGACTGTTCCATAGCACAAGGGGCAGTGAGAAGCAGAGAGTGGCAGGAGGATTTTTAGCAGGGAGGTAACTGTAGCACACAGCTCTAACCACCCTTTCTTTCTTTCCTTAGTTCTGGCAGTTTGGGGAGTGGGTGGATGTTGTTGTTGATGACAGGCTGCCCACCAAAAACGGGCAGCTGCTCTTCCTTCACTCAGAGGAAGGCAATGAGTTCTGGAGCGCCCTGCTGGAGAAGGCCTACGCTAAGTAAGTGGGGCTAATTCTGAGGGAGGCCATAATAAGTGCAAGGAATGTGACTCTCAACCCATGCCAGTGCCAGGCCCAAACACATTCTGCCCTAGTGTCAGTGTCTTATTCCTCTTCCTTCCTCTCTCCACACCATTTCTTGTTTCCCACAAACACTTCAGGGAGCACTGCCAACCTTCTGCCTCAAAATGTTTTATCTGCTAGTTTCACAAGTAACACCTGTGAAACTGTTATTTCTGTAATGCAACTGTGACGTATGTGTGGAAACTGGCCGGATATTCCTTATTGCATGTCTGTTATCTTATTTTCTTCCCCATAGATTGAATGGCTCATATGAGGCTCTCACAGGAGGCTCCACTACAGAAGGGTTTGAGGATTTCACGGGTGGCATCTCTGAGTCTTACGATCTGAGGAAGGCCCCACCAAACCTATATCAGATCATCCAGAAGGCCCTGCAAGCTGGGTCATTGCTTGGCTGCTCCATTGATGTGAGATACTGCCAGTATTTTACTCTTTCACCATCAGAGCTCTGATCTGTGTAGTAGGGAAAGCTCAGGTCAGCAGCAGGCATTGTTACTATGGAAGGGCCTGTTTCAACACCCACTGAAGTCAGTGGAAACTTTCTACTGATTTCAGTGGGCTTTGGTTCAGGTCCTAAATGGGCAACCACCCATTGTGTCACCCAGCTCAGGAAAGAGCCTAATAATTAGAGCTGGGAACTAGGAATCCTATTGCCGGGTTCTATTCCTGACTTTGCCTCTGATTGCCACTTCATTTTACTCATCTGTAAAATAGGCATAGCAGTGCTAGCCTATCTCACAGGAATTGTGTGAGGTTTATTAATTTGGGGCTATTGAAATCCTTGGATTAAAAGAGCTAGAGATGTATAAAGTGCTATTATCAGTACAAACTTCTTGAAAAATATTAGGTTAATGTTGACTCCCTGACTATCTATTTAGCCCTGATATCTGACACGGCCTCATGTGTACTGGTGATGGCATGAGTCCCTCATAGAGTTGTGGCAGTCTGCCCCAAGCCTGATTTACCTAGCATGTCAGCTCAGACTCCTCCACAATATTTCCTCTCTGACCACATTCCTTTGACACTGGAAAAGAAATGAGTAATTTGCCTGGGTCATCCAGCTTCTAAAATGCAATTCTAACTATGTTAGGATTCAAATGCTGCCTGCCTACAGCCCCAGACACCCAAATGGGGAGAAGGAGACAGACACAAACTCTTTGAGAATGTCTTACATTCACTCTGTGGTGCCTTTCAAGTATGCTTTATTATGAGGTACTCTACGTCAGTCATTTGAGACCCACACTCGCCCTTTTCCCCACACACAACCTGGAGTTGGCTCCATTTCTCAATCCTATAAATCACTGACATCTGTAATAGGCAGTCTCAGCAGTTAAAAGGTTAAAAGATAGGTTAGATAGGTTAAAAGAAGCCTACATCTTTCAAATTAGTTTCTTCCTCTTGCCCCTCAACTTTTTTTTTTTTTGTAAGATGCACAGTAAAAAAGGTCAGTGTTGTATATCTGAATCTTGGCATACTGAGCCCTTTATATTCACCAGAGGCTGAGTTTATTATTGACTTATTGGATTCTGACCAAAACAACAGATCTGAGCTCTGGATCTGAGTTCACATAAAAGTTTGTAACTGAAACTTCTCTCTATAATGGACTGGACCTGAATATTTGAAGTTGGGAAAGTTTGGATTTGGATTCAGATTTCAGCCCCCCCTCCCCTCCCCCAAGTCACAGATGTGTTTGGAACTGGGGTGTTCTGGAGATACAAAGTTGAGCTCCAGGGTTTGGATCCATTTCTGTTTAACACAGTTTGTATTGTTTTATTTTTTATACTTTATTATCCATTTAGATATCTGCAACTGTATTAATTTGGTCTTTAAAGCTGTGTGTGTGTGCAATATATAACAGCATTTTTATTGTCCTAGATCACCAGTGCAGCTGAAACTGAGGCTATCACAAGTAAGAAATTGGTAAAGGGACATGCTTACTCCCTCACAGGAGCAGAAGAGGTAAGCTCATACATAATGGCTAAACCTATTAGGTTTCCTATGGGTAAACCTGCCCTATACAGTGTTGATGAAACTTACCATCACACAGAATGATTTACCAGTGTAACGCACAACATAATTTTGGGTTTGCGATACTACACTACCTTTGACAACTTGCTGATGACTCTCCATGTGTGACCCATATGAAAATGTTGCTAATATCTTCATAGCCACAGAGACAGAGATTGACTGTAAAAGTTCTTTAGCTTGATATCTCTCCCCTTGGTGATAACCTCTCGGAGACTTTATTCCAACCAGTTTTCCTCAGCAAATTAACATAGCCTGCAACCTACATTGTACTAACAGACTATATTATAAACTCACTTGAACCTTACATTTCACAAGCTTTCCCTACATATCACAAGCTATTGTGATTATAGAGATGATTCTGCTAAATAACTTCGTACCATTTATGCTGCTGCACTATCTTCTGAAATGCCACATGCTGTGGAGAATGCAGCTCTTGTGCTGTATTGTAGCTGATGCTCATCCTTTCATGTTACCCATCTATTGCATGACTCACCATTAGGCCTGTAAGTAATGCTATTTTTGTAGGGCTGGGTTGGTGGTGAAGGGGAGAATAAAATGATGGTGGGGGTGGGAGACATTTAGTGGTTTTTTTATCTCTGACCATCCCACTAGAGTGCAAATTGTGTTTTTCTCTAGATGTAAAAGCAAATACTACAGGATAACGAGTAAATTAACAAAATGCTCAGACTCTGCTTGTTGTGGATCCTACAGGTAAACTACCGTGGGCGCCTAGAGAAGCTAGTCAGGATTAGAAATCCCTGGGGTGAAGTGGAGTGGACCGGAGCCTGGAGTGATAAGTAGGTTGTTATATACTGTGGCATCCCTCTCATAACTGTGTTCCAGAATCTTTTAAAATTAAATTGGTAATATCTGCCGTTAATAAGCCACAAAGCACATTTGGAAAAGGTGTTAAATCAATTGATACTAGTCAGAAATAAAGCATTATTAATAAATTAGCAGTGTTGGCTATTGATCTGTTCTCATCATGGGATTTACCTCCTCGCCCTAGGCAGGGCTCTCTATTTGTGGAGAGTAGTCTGTAGTTCTTGCTGTGAACAGGGCCAAGAAAGTCAGACCCATGTCATTCCGCAAGGTGACTCTCCTCATGCCAGTATCCTACTGATGCTGGTGAGATACCAGTGTAGTATTCAGTCAATTTCCATGGCTAGAAAACCTAATACGGCCAAATTGCTGTGCAACTCCGACATTGATGGGACTACAAGGCCTAAGAAAGGGCAATGTTTGACTGCTGCTGGAGAAGCTCGAAAGGCTCTGATTGGGTTCAGCTAAGGACCCAAACATTTGAATACCCATCTGAACTGCTCTGGGCTGGAAGCTGGGCCTGGAATCTCATGAGAACTATGGTCACAACGTTTCTAAGATTTTCTTGGGTTTGGTCAGGTTGGAAATACCATGAAAATAATTTCTCACACAGTATTTTGATATATCTGCTTCTTATCCCGGCAGGCTGAAATTATAGCATTGAGTTTGTGTGCAACTTGAGCAAAGCTTTTGGGTGAATCTTGTTTTCATTGGATCTGGTTTGCTCACCCTAAAAGTAGTATGCTTCATATAAACTTACAGGGCCATATTCTGATCGCAGTTATACCTGTTTTAATGTGGATCATCTCCACTGAAATCAATGGAATTACTCCAGATTTTTTGGGGATCAGATCAGAATCTGGCCCACTGTATAATAGTATGATAGAGATGGAATAGAAGCATTGGATACTTAGTCCTTCCCTGTGAGCAGTGCAGGATTGTTCCCTGCAGTATATTTTCTAGTCTCTCTTTCTCCAGTCTTGTTTTAAAATGTCCCAAATAATGGAGGTTTCACCACTCTGCTTGGGAGACTATTAGACATTAGACTAGATCTCACACTGAGAAACATTTCCTGATAGTCTTTTCTTAATTTCATCCAGTTAGTCCTAGTCATATCTGTGCATTCTTGCATCTTGTAGTTATGATTAAATTTAAGGTTCATTTGCTGCAAATACAGTTAAATGTAAAGCCTGATTCTTTGACCAGCTTGTCTAAATAATTTCCAATTGTATATTGGGTCAATTTGCATTTTGCACAGCCCTTGGGATGAGTAAAGGATCCAGTCATTGAAGGAAATATGTACTTTTATCAGCTGTAACTATAGAAAGATTCCAACTCCTGAAGTTGTTATAAGGTAAAATGTAACTACTATATTTATTGCCTTTTGTGTTTTGCCTGCAGTGCTCCAGAATGGAATTATATTGATCCCAAACAAAAACAGGCTCTGGATAAGCAAGCAGATGATGGAGAGTTTTGGTAAGAATCATTTAGTGGGATTAATCCTTTGGAAACTGTACTTGGAGATGTCCTGGTAAGCATTGCTTTGGATGGTGGTTGAGAAAATACCACTATCCAAAGGGTTACTAACACAGCCATGATGTGTGAGAGTTATTAGCCTGTTTGTTATCTCCCTTCCCATTCAAATACACCTCTACCCCGATATAACGCGACCCGATATAACATGAATTAGGATATAACATGGTAAAGCAGCGCTCCGGGGGGGGCGGGGCTGCACACTCCGGCGGATCAAAGCAAGTTTGATATAACGCGGTTTCACCTATAACGCAGTAAAATTTTTTGGCTCCCGTGGACAGCATTATATCGGGGTAGAGGTGTATTACCTGTATATTAGGGTTTCTATAGCATGATGAGGTGGCAAGGATGTAGCTCAGATGCTCAATATTTTGAGGCTTGGATTTTGCCTAAATAATAGTGAGGAAGTTCAGCTTTATAGCTCAGGTAACATCTATTTACTGGGAGTGAGTGGAAAATCCAGCCCAGTATTTGGTTACATGGGTTAATATTGAATTGATCTTTGTAGAACTCTACCCTCGATTAGAATGGCAGTTGTCCTCTTTGCACAAATGTAAATAGCTACACAAGGTGCAAGGCAGTGGATAATCAGGGACAAAGCTGTGTGTCCAGGATCTGATTCAGATTTTCTTTGCTGTGGATTTATTCAGTGTTAATTCCACTGACATTGATGGAGTTACACCTGATTTATGCCAGTGGAAGTGAAATCAGAATCAGTCTCTGAGTGCAAGGAATAGTATCAGACCCCAAGAGAGTGCTTGAACATCTGTTGACAGTGTGTCCTGCTCTCTCGGGCAGCTGGCAACATGACCTGATTATCTTCTAATGTAAGAATGAGGTGAATGTTACCCAGGCTGAGCTATCAGAGGGTGGAAGAAACAGCAACAATGGAAGTATAGCCAATTTTAAAAAAAATCTCTGGGACTATTTGGATGTATGGCTTTTTCACAGGGCCCTATTGTGTTACCCTTACACTGAGTAGTATCTCATTCCCCACATAGCTGCACATAGCTGATTTCAGGGAAATTATTTGGGTACTAAGGTGGTGGCACAATTGAGCCCGTAATGAATATTAGTCATTGAGAACTCTTGCCTTAAAGGGGTGGTTGGGGTTCCTAGAAGCCAACTTTAGTTTCAAAGTTCAATTAGACTGAATTTCAGGTAATTCTCCTGTGGTTCTGCCATTTGCTGCCTCATTAGAAAAGGGGTCAATTCACAGTGGGTCTGGCCGTGTTCCAAGTTCATGAATTCACTGTGGACTCTTTGCGTTCTTTGATGTCAGGATGGCATTCTCAGATTTTCAAAGACAGTTTACACGGCTTGAGATCTGCAACTTGACTCCTGATACCCTGACAAGTGACAAGGTCCATAAATGGGGTCTGACCTTATTCAGTGGTCAGTGGAGACGGGGTTCTACTGCTGGTGGCTGCCAGAACTATCCAGGTAAAGACCCAGGTGAAACTTGTATGCATGGTGAAGAAATAGATACAGTTTCTTCCAACACAGGTTCCATGTTGTATCACTGTTGCAGCATCAATGTGGGTTGTTTCATGGGGTGTTGTTCTGCTGTTTTTATAGTTGGATCAAAGAGGTGAAGCAAAGATCTGGATTGGTTTAGTCCAGGGTCTAGGCTCAAGGCTGAATCAGGGCTGTCTGTTTAGGTTTGATGAAGTTGAAATCTTGCAAGTGCTCTCATGAGATTTCAGCCAAAAATGGCAGAAATCTCATGAGATCAGCTGGTATTAAGAGATTTCCATTATCAGGACTGGTTGGGAATCTTGTGAGATCAGTCATTTTCATGAGATTTCTGCCATCTTGGGCTGCATCAGTGTCTGATACAGAAAATAGGTCACGTCTCCTTTTCTCTCTAATTTGGAACCAGAAGCTTAGAAATGAGTTAAGAGCCGGAAGGGTTTGGATCTGAAGTTCCTTCTCTAGGTTTTTTTTTTTTTTTTTAACCTGTTTTCTACACATGTTGATATTAACCCAAACCTATGTGGTCTAAATCAAAACCTGATTCAGACTCATTTTCTCATCAGGGTTTCTTTCCTCACTTGAGCAGTTAAGTCACTGCACAGTCTCTTTTCTTTATGCACCTTCCCTGCCTGTACTACTCATGCTTCTGACTGGACTAATCTCCAGTGGATTGTGGAAACCACAATACAGTCACAATTCAACACTGCAGAGACAAAGAGTATTGTAATTTGTTATGCATTTTCAGGTCAAACCTGAAGAGAAGCCCTCTGGGATTTGGCCCTATAACAACAACAGTGTCAGGAGAGGACATTTTCTGGGCCTAAATGACTGGTTGGTGTTAACGGCATCGGCTCCTCCCAGCTGGTCATTACTCCCCAGGAGATGTCTTTGTAATTTGTTATTGCATAAATAAATATACAGCACAGCTGGGAAAATATGGAACCATATAATGTGATGGAAAGGTTTGACTGAACCCCAGAGAAGGTCTCTCCAAAGTGCTATTTCTGTACCTCTCATGAGAATGACCTCAGCTGCAGTGAAAGCAAACACTCTTTCCTTTCATTTTCCTTTGGGATTTTTTTAGTGACATACTGGACCAATCCTCAGTTTAAAATCAAGCTGGATGAGCCAGATGATGATGATGAAGGAAGCACTGTGCTGGTGGGCCTGATGCAGAAGAATCGCAGGAGAGAAAAGAAGATGGGGGAAGCTCTACTCAGTATTGGCTATTCTCTCTATCAGGTAAAGTAAGTTCCTTTTAAGGGGTTACTTAATGCTGTGCTCTCCTCAAGAGATGGGCAATGCTCAGGGAGGCTTTTGACTTTTCAGCATCACCTCATTCAGGTTTTGGTTTTGTGAAATGGTTCAAATCCTTCTCTCATTCGATCTGACCCCCATAGCATGGGAGTGTTCAGAAAAATGGTTCACGGTTTGTACCATTCCATTTCTAACAGAGAGCGTTGCAAAAGTGGAGGTGGCTAATTTAGCAAAAATCTCATTCAGGTCTTTTCTCTTGCAAAGCCTAAACAGTGCTGGTTCATAATGGAAGGAGATTCCAGATAAATGGTTCCGTTTTAGACCCATCACTAGTTCATGCTGTTCGCTTGAATTATTTTTCTTTGAATATGCAAATTGTGTTAGCTTCACTACCTACCATAGTATTGGTCTGTCGGTTTCTGGTTTTATATAACACTTGTATCACCACTGTCTGTGTAAACAGTTGGATAATATACTGTAGGGAACAATCCTGTAGAGGTAGGAGATGGGACTAGGACTTTTCCATCTCTAACTTCTGTGATGCCATGGAAACAAAACAAAAAATCTGAAATTCCAACTGATACCATCATTCATTGCTTTTCTGCAAATATGATGTCATGAAGTGTAGCGTAGACTCCCATGGGCAAAGGTCATTAATGGGAATGACTAACTTTTGCTAATGTAGCTTGTGCGTTTTGCTTCCCTTATCTCCTGCATGTGTGGGATAGTTTTTCTTCAGGGCTGAAAATGTGGCAATGGTACAAAACTAGCAAGGGTTTTCCCTGGTGCCAAAGTGTCTGTGCACACAGCTAGCTCTCAGTGTTTGCCATGCTGTCTGTTTGATGCCAGGCAACCCAATCCATTTGCATTCTAGAATTTGCAAATTAAAGAATGGCTGTCTATACTTATCTATCAGCACAGACAGACCAAAACACAATCTTTCTGCCTTAGTGTATTCCTGTCTTGGGAGATATCTCACTCACCTGCCCACTTCATAATCTTTGACTTGTTAGGGTAGATTTAGTAACTCTTAACAAATGAACTCTATATCTTGAAAGGAAGGGCTGCTAAATCCTCTAACCTTGACACTCATCCATGATACAAGCTGCCACTGGCTCTTTCGCCTGTGGATGGATATTATTCCAGCTGAGACCATGGCCAAGGAAGACCTACTCTAGTCAGGAAAACACTGAGCAGATATGTGTATAACAAGAAAAGAGAATGTGCATACTGAAGCTTACCTGCCTGGTAAAATCTTATATAAGTCATGTCACTGAAGCTAACTGAAAGACAATTACAGTAGTAATAACTCCTACAACTGAGTGCACAGGCTTATACTTTTATATGGTATGAGTCTCCAACCAGTGCACTCCTATCTAAACTATACATAAAAGACATTCTATAAGAGGCTATGTGTGAATTTTTCCAAAGCACTTAAGTGACTTGGGAGCACAAGTCCCATTGAAATCTGTGTTCTCAAATCACTTGGGTGCTTTTGAAAATCATGTCCTATATTCATAAGTGCAAATTACAGCAGTGCTTTGTACCTATTTTATTAACTCATCAAGGGCTAAATTACACAGATTAAAACTGCTTTGCAAAACTCTATTTGCCTTCTGGCAAATATCTGTTTTGACTTGTGATTAAAGTATGATTACGTTTTTCATCAGTATCATGGTAATGGCGGACAAATGGATTTTATGCCTGTTCTCATACATTTTCAAAACAATTTTGAGCTAAGCTCTCATTGACTCTGAGTAAGAATTTCAGGATTTGGCTAATTTTCCTTTGGAACAGTTCTAGCACAAGTAGGAACTTTGTGCATGGACTAGAATTGCATTAAATGGTTGTAAATAGGAATGAAAGACAAACTATCTGAGTCTATAAAATGTGGCATTAGTTAACATTTCACCCAACTGACTACAGAAGATACTAAGCAGCCGCCTTTCATTAACTTATCTCTTTTGCAGGTCCCTAAAGAGGTATGTACATTCTATTGGAGACTTCCATCCTTCAGATGACCATCACCAGTTAGGGTTGAGAATTTAATACAACTGCTGCTTAAAGCATGGTGCCTTCTAAACTGACCACAAACCTTCAGGAGACCTGTGACTGGGGTGTTTTTTTTAAATCACTAAATTGATATTTGAAGGCAAACACTGCACCTTCTAAATAGCCATTTTCAAGGAATTGTAGGATGAGGTTTCCTCCCAGTCAGATTTTGATCTCATTTACACTAGTCTAAATATGGAGTGACTCCATTGACCTCTACTGATCTTAGGATAACTAAGATCAGAATTGGATCTATGTGTCTAGTAAAGATTATGGCAGAACAGGGTCCATACTGGATTTTCCTTTCCTGCTTAGAGGAAAACCCAGCTTACATTATTTAAAGAAATATCAAACTCTGTGGCTCTCTCTCTCTTTGCTGGGCAAGGGCACAATGTCATCAATTTATCCAACTCTACCTCCCCAGTCCTCTATCAAGTGTCAATGTTAAGATAGAGAGACTTTCCATTTCTAAAATTAGGACCACAAAGGGGTGTTTGGAGCTAGACAGAGTCATATTCGTTACTAGACTGTATCAGTCTGTGCTGCCAATTTTGCTGTGTTTTTCATCCCCTTTGTTCTTGCCCAATAACATAAAGTGCAGCTATGTACCAATTATCTGCTCTCTGTTTACAGCTTCAGACACAAAGGGAAATGGAACATGTACATTGAAAAAATGCTGAATCTGATTTCTTAATTTTTCATTGCAGTGTAGCTTAGCTTCAGACTGAGTAGGGAGAAATGATCTAGTTGTTTGAATTGTTGATTATACCAAAATCCAGTCCTTACTTTAAAAAAGAGAAAAGGCACCACATTATTCTACAGTTTTCAACAAAGATACTGTAGTGTTAAGGGTTATTATTGTTAAATATAGTATTTTTTATATAAGAAGTTACAACTGATCACCTTTCCAAATGAGTTCAGCACATTTACTCTGTGACCTGGCTTTATAATCAAGCCAGAAACACTATCAGTAAAGCATTCTGCACACCCCCTGTCAAACATTCTCCACCTTTCTTGTATCATTGCCTTGATGAGTCACACATTTTGAAGGAAAAGTTTGTGAAGTAAAGGTAAGTTGAATGGGATTTCTAAAGGTGTATTTAGCACTGGGATCTTATTTTAATTCCGATGTTCAGGTATGAGTGGCTAATTTGCTTAATAAACTATGTAAAATGTAACCAGATTATCAGTCATGGAAATGTTGAGTGGGATTTTCAAAACAACTAGGGGATTAGCCACACATTTCCCATTGAAATTAATGGGAGTTGTGTGGCTAAATCCCCTCACTGGCTTTGAAAACCTCAAGCCATGTTATCCTTATGCCTACCGTTAGAGGTAGAAGGTGCTTGAAGTTTCCATTGCAGCAGCTCATAGCTCACATAACATAGCCAATAAAAAGAACATTCTGTTTGTAGTGTTGCTGAAGGACAACCTGCATCCATTCACAGTTTTGGATTATGGATACTGTCAGAAGCAAGGAATAGACGATAGGGCTGTGAGGCTGGTGAAACAGGGTGACTGAAGAAATCGGAGAGTTAGCCACACTACATGGCTGCTAGAGCTGCAATGCTAACAAACATCTGTGTGAATTCTGAATGGCCATTTGGTTTGTTCATATTTGTGTCCCTTGTTGCTATATATGAACACTCTCATGGGGTTTTGTCTCCAGCCCTATGTGACTTAGGTGACCAATCACATGCCATGAATAGTCAAAGTGAACAGTTCGCAAATACCCCATAGGCTGAATAAATTTGTAAAAATCAAAGTAGTTTCACGAACAATTCATGAAAAGAAAAAGTGCTAAATTAATGGAACAACTTATTCACAATAAATAATTTGTCCAGCTCTGAGTCCACATTAACATGGTACTATTTGCTATTGTCTCACAGACCTTATAGAGGCATATAAAAAGTTTGATCCTGCTAGAGTTAAGCACCGTCCCTTTTCTGTTGTTCAGCCTGTTGTGCTGGGTTTGTTTATTATATTGATATGGCAGAACATTTGTGCTTGTCTCCCTCACCCACACTCAGAGGTTATATTGCTTCCAGGTAGCATAAAGTTCTGAGGATGGCTTTTAAACAATGAAATAGAACCAGGGAAATTAGGCTCTCTGGTGACTTTAGCCAGTTGATTTTTAATAGAATATTATTGTTGCCAGCTGCAAAATCAGACAGATATCCATCTGAGCCGAGATTTCTTCACAACCCACCGACCAGCAGCCCGGTCTGACACCTACGTTAACCTGCGCGAAGTCTCTGGCCGTCTCAAACTGCCCCAAGGAGAGTACCTCATTGTGCCATCCACATTTGAGCCTTTCAAAGATGGAGAGTTCTGCCTTCGAGTTTTCTCTGAGAAACCAGCTAAAGCTCAGTATGTATCTTCTTCATAATTCTCTCTCTGCTCAAGGTGAGGCATGCAAGGAACAAGGTGGAATGTTCCACACTACATGGAAGTCTTGAGAGTTGAACCATGAAGGCCCCCAACTCAAGGGCTACTTGTGTCACAAAGTCAATACAGCCACACACAGGCACTGACTTTCTCATTTCTCTGGGGATGCTCGACCCCCACTCTGCCCCAGGCCTGACCCCCACTCCACCCCCTCCTCCAAGGTCCACCCCACCCCGCTTCTTCCCACCCTGTTCCACCCCCTCCCCCAGCGCCTCCTGCCTGCCGCTGAACAGCTGATCTGCAGTGGGTAGGAGGTGTTGCGGGGGAGGGGAAGGAGCTGATTGGCAGGGCCCACCAGTGGGCGCTGAGCACCCACTATTTTTTTTCTGTGGGTGCTCCAGCCCACATTTATAGAGCAATGGGTCGTCAACTATGTTCTAGTGCACCCACTACTGTAGTATCTGAACACCACCTGCGGTCTACAGAGTAAAAGTTCTTTGTCAAAAACTGCCCTGGGAAACATAAGAACAGCTATATTGTGTCAGATCAAAGGTCCATCTACTGCAGTATCCTGTCTTCCGACAGTGGCCAATGCCAGGTGCCCCAGAGGGAATGAACAGAGTAGGCAATTATCGAGTGATCCAGCCCCTGTCATCCACTCCCAGCTTCTGGCAATCAGGGTTAAGGTTCACTCAGAGCATGGAGTTGCATCCCTGACCATCTTGGCTAATAGCCATTGATGGACCTATACGCCATGAACTTATTCTTTTTTGAGCCCTGTTATAGTCTTGGCCTTCACAACATCCAGTGGCAAGGAGTTCCAAAAGTTGACTGTGTGTTGTGTGAAGAAGTACTTCCTTTTGTTTGTTTTAAACCTGCTGCCTATTAATTTCATTGGGTAACCCTGGTTTTTGTGTTATGTGAAGGAGTAAATAACACTTCATGAGTGGTGTGGAGAAAGTAAATAACAATTTTATAGACCTCTATCATATCCCCGATAAGTTGTCTCTTTTCCAAGCTGAAAAGTCCCAGTCTTTTTAATCTCTCTTTATACAGAAGCTGTTCCATACCCTTAATTATTTTTGTTGCCCTTCTCCACCTTTTCCAATTCCAATATATCTTTTTTGAGATGGGGTGATAAGAACTACACACAGTATTCAAGGTGTGGGTGTACCATGGATTTAGATAGTGGCATTATGATATTCTCTGTTTTATTATCTATCCCTTTCTTAATGGTTCCTAATATTCTGTTAGCTTTTTTGACTGCCATTGCACATTGAGCAGATGTTTTCAGAGAAAGGATCAGAATTATGGGGGAGGAAATGGTCTTCAAGCGTAAATATCATACAAAGTGGCCAGTAGAAGGAAAAGGCTGGAGAGGCTGAATACACGTCAAGAGAACAGGTCATCTGGTGTACATGGAAGCAGTGCTGGATTTAAAAATGTAGTGGTGTTATGTGTGCTGAGGTAGGACTATTGCAGACAGAAAAGCTCAAGTTATCATGTTAGAGACCATAGTGCTATACAAGAATCCATTGCTTTGTAAAGTATTTTATAGGCCAATGCTAGACTGGTCATTTCTTTATTTTTTTTCCTCAGGGAAATTGGTGATGTAGTGGCTGCAAAACCATATGAGGTAAATGCATAGTTAGGTCTAAATGAACAGCTTCTTGGGCAAGCAGACATTTGATTTGGGATTTTGTTGCTGTTGGCTTGAGCTGATATCAGAGTATTTAACCATACTCGTGTAAAGAAGCCCTGTAATTGAAAACCTCCTTTTCCTATCAATCTGGCTTACAGGTTCCATGTGCATTTTTGGAGCCGTAGTGTATCAGTTCAGAATACATATACGCAAGGACAATATAATACCATGGTATAGTGTGATCCTTTCCATAAAGAAGAATAATCTCAAAATACATCTCAAAAGCAGACCTCCAAGGAACTGTATAATTGCTATAGACAGTCTCAACACAATTTTCTCCACATCTATTTTGTGATCCTAATTTGATAACACAAGAGTCCTTTCCAATCAGAGTCTTATACACAGCAGTTAAACATCTGCAGCTGGCTCAAGTCAGCTGACTTAGGTCAGGCTGTGGGGCTATAAAATTGCTGTGTAGACATTCAGGCTTGGGCTTGAACCCGAGCTCTGGAACCCTGCTCGTCTTCCAACTGGAATTAAACCATTTATTTAGGAGATTATTTTGTTTCGCAATTTCAAACACACCCACCCATTTCCTGGCACCTGTGTCTAGTATAATAAACCACATTATTGGTTATCTCTTCCCTTTAGCCTCATGTTGATGACAAGGGCATAGATAAGGAGTTCAAGAGCCTGTTTCAGAAGCTTTCTGGAGAGGTGAGTGGTTTAAAGAGGGAGAAAAAGACAGTGAAATCTTAGTACAGAGTTAGAAAACTATCTTGAGTACCAATTCTCTTGTTTATCTAGTCTTCCGAAGAATAGAATGGATTTCCCCTTTTATTAACTCACAGCTACCATTTTGGTCCAATTTAATGTACCTTACAACAGAACAGCTGTACTACGTTATTCCTCTTATTGGTGCAGAATGTGATTCTCTCAAGGTGTAGCATCCCTTTAAGAATGGTGGAAGTGAGTGATGTTACTATGTGGTGATATAAATTATCTGGGGAGTCAGCGACTTAGTGCTGGTGCATAATTTGGAGTGTTGTACTAATGGCTATTAGCACTATATTCCTGGTTCTTGGTTAGAAGTTGCTCGACTCAGGAATCTGTTAGCTGGAGGGTAGTATTGCACTCTCTCCTAATTACTGCATAGAAGACCTTAGCATCTGCAGGATTCTGCTGCACAAACTAGCTTGTAGCTGTCACATTGGATTTGCTCTTAAGGAGTAAATACCTGGGGCCAATTTGAAGTGCGAAAGCATCATTTTTAGTCACAGAAGCTTGTTTGAGTTGTGATGGGTGAATTTCAGCTGCTTCCCTTTCAGTTTCCATAAGTCTGGATGCATTTCTGAATCTCTTTAGTTGAGGAACCGAGACCGTGGTTGCTAGTAGACATGTCGCATTTAGTGGGTTCTCACACAGTGGTACCTGAGATATCTTATAGTGGCGCAGCTGCAGCGGTACAGCTGTGTTGCTGTAAGGTCTAGTGTAGATCAAGCATTAGAGCCCCATGCCTTAAGATAAGGATTAGAAGTGGAGTTGTCTGTAGGGGTATTGCAGTGAATGAATGCACAGTTGGTTTGTTCTAAATGTTTATCATGTTATCACCTGAAATATGTTTATTTTCTGTTTCCAGGACTGTGAAATGACTGCAAATGAACTTCAAACTGTTCTGAATAGGGTGTTAACAAAGAGTAAGTGACATTAGAAGTTTCACCCTCAGCAAGGCTGGTAGGCAGATGCTGCAAGTAAGACATACAGGATCTCTCTTTGGTTCACAATGAATTTCTGTGCCATGGCCATTTCTGATATCACGTGAACAAGTAATAATGTGAAAGGAAAACTGCTGGGATCAATTTGGGGTAATGAATGTTTCTGTAAGATAACTGTCACTTCAGAATAATGGGACTGGAATGTGGAGTTTGAATAGAGAGGTCAGGACTCACCCTGGGAGAAGTGACCGGGTCTCACTCACTGTGTGTTTCTACATTTGGATCCAGCCTAACAAACTGTATAGGTACTTGTCTGAAATCCATCCCTCAGGAGGACTCCAGAGGTGTTGCTGTGTGGCACAGCATGGCCTCCTGGAACCCTGTATTGACAACAAAGATGTAACTCAGCTCCTCCTGCTCCAAAAGCACAATCCTCTACCACACGAGCTAAGGAGAATCTCTATTAGCAGTACAGGATTTATGACAGAATGTGCAACTCCAGTTCTACCAGGAGAGGGCATCTGCACATACACCCTACCCAGTTCACTATAGTGTATTCTGTGTAATCTACATTGATTACAAAAGGATCAGTCTTGTTCAGTGCAAACACAGAAGCTCTCTCTTTCTTTAAATGGATGCAGCATAGATCCTTGGCAGAGCAGTTTGGGAAAAGCATGTACTGCAACTGCTCATGCTGTATATGTTCTGTGGATAAACGGGCCTTTCCTCTCTGGTATTTTTAATCCAAACCCTTTTGCCTGTACTAAATATTCACTTTGTTTTTTAAATAAATTGGGAGAAATGTTAGTAGCAATGAAAGTGTATTTGCCCTAATAGCAGATGCTGACTGTGGGTGGACTGTATTTCTGTGGGCTGCAGAAAATATTTGTCTAAAGTATTTGACTGTTTTTTGTTCAGGGGCAGACATTAAAAGTGATGGATTCAACATAAACACCTGCAGAGAGATGATCAGTCTCTTAGATGTATCCTTTAAATGTCACTTCACTGTTCTCTGAAGTTCCTAGATCTCCCTGGCGAAGAATTTTGACTAGATAAGGCTAGATTTACACTTCCCATTTTCCCAGTGCATCTGTCTTCAGTTGCTGTAGGCATAAAACTCAGAAAAGTAGCTCTGTCAGCACAGTGTGGCACAGACGTTAACCCTTACGTGGCCAGACCTTCACCACCCCTGCTTTGCGGCTCTCATCTGTTAATGTTTTCTTTAGACATAGCTGGTCTGCTCTGCAGCACTGCAAGGGCATTCTGCCTGAATATACCTAGTGCAGCAATGGGAGCTCACGGTAGACACACCCAGTGTGCTTGGTAGCCGTGCGATGGTTGTTATACACAATGGGAACTTCCTTCTGCAGGGCCATATCATCTTCTCCCTTTACACAGTGTAGCCCTAAAGGTGCAGAGAAAGATCAGAGGAACTATGTGATGGGGAAAGGCTTTGTATACCCATGTCCCATTGCATGCCTCCTGTGAGAGATGAACCTCACATGGCCAGAGGACTAGGGTTAGGACAGTGGTGGGCAACCTGCGGCCCGCACGCGGCCCGTCAGGGTAATCTGCTGGCAGGCCGCGAGACGGTTTGTTTACATTGACCCGTTCGCAGGCACGGCCACCCGCAGCTCCCAGTGGCCACGGTTCGCCATTCCCGGCTAATGGGAGCTGCAAGATTTAAAAAATTGATTTAAAAATGGTCAGTGATGGAGAATCCACCACAACACTTGGTAAATTGTTCCAATGGTTAATTACTGTCACTGTTACAAATGTATGCCTTATTTCCAGTCTGAATTTGTCTGGCTTCAGCTTCCAGCCATTGGATTGTGTTACACCTTTCTCTGCTAGACTGAAGAGCCAAGGAGACTGTAATCAAGTTACCCTTTAACCTTCACTTTGTTAAGATAAACAGATTGAGCAACTTGAGTCTATTGCTAGAAAGCAGGTTTTCTAATCCTTTAATCGTTCTCATGGCTCTTCTCTGAATCCTCTCCAATTTACCAACATCCTTCTTGAATTATGGGGGCCAGAACTGGACAAAATATTCCAGCAGGGGTCATACCAGTGCCAAATACAGAGGTAAAATAACCTCTTTACTCCAACTGGAAAGTCCCCTGTTTATGCAACCCACAATCTTGTAAGCTCTTTTGGCCACAGCATCATACTGGGTGTTCATGTTAGCTGAACCCAGCATGACCTTGGCTCAGCACAGGGGTAATCAGCATAGATCAGGGCAGCCTCTGAGTGCCCAATGTAAGGTCAATCACTTTGTCTATTAAAAAAGAGCTTTAAGTATTGGGTTACTCCTCTGTGTATGAAATGGGAGTGTAATCTAATAGGTGTAGTACCTTTTAACAATCCAATACAGTACTGCAGATAGCCCAGGAATTCTTGGCACACCCTTAGCTAAGCAACCTTAAAACTGCAAGTGTCTCTCCAATGGGCGGATTACAAATGAAAACTACTATGAATAGTACACTACATTGCAATGGGTCATTTATTTGTATCAGTGCTGGTTACTCTTCCTCTTTGATATGAGTAGAAACTGATCCATTCTGAATTTGAACCAGACCTTAACATACCCAGACTGATGGGACTGGCACCTTGGGACTTGTAGAATTCAAGATACTTTGGCTGAAGATTCAAAAATATTTGGTAACTAACTTATTTCATTGTTTCCCTGCCCACAGCTAGCTCTGTGAAATACAGATTTAAACAGAGATGGGTCCAAGCCACCAAGGTCAGAAACAGGTCCCAATTTCCCCTTATGTTTGGAGTTTTGATCAGGGCTCTAGTTCAGATGCATTTCTGATTTAAAGAGAGAGTCAATTCCTCTTCCAACTCAGCCCACCACTCTATATTTTATAACACTTTCTCAGAAGCTTGAACAACTCGCTTTGCTTGGTGATTTCATTCCTACCTGCTAGGCAAACATGAATTCATCCCCACCTCTTATATTTTAATACAGCTGAAATGAACATGGCTCTGTTGTTTTGCTGTGTAACATAATTACTTGTGCACCAAGGTCACTAATACCTGCTTTGGAATAGAGTTTGTTAGTTAACTGCTGCAACAGAATACAAAGCACTTCTATTTTTGCAGGGCTGACCAAAATAGGTATTGTTTGGGTTTTTTGGTAAATGTCTCTGTGAAGGGTTCCCCCTGGAACTAGGGTACCACTGAGCCCTCTGACCCACCAGCCTGGGCTCCCTCTCACACTGTGCTGCTGTGACAAGCTGCAGACATGTTCCCGGTCTTACACTTCCACCAGCATACTCACAGGTATGAACACACCCAGCTGCAGTTACAGGCAGGCTCTCTGACCAGCCACTGCATGAACCAACAATAGAGAGGCTACAGCCAAAATGTCCACCAGCTTCTCAGCCTAGGAGACCAGAGCTGTACCGTCCTGCCCTGGTCCCAAACCCCAACCAGTACGAATGTATTTTCCTGTTTACCTCCCCCTCAATGCGGAGAGGAAATGCAACAGCCCCTCTGAGCAAAGATTCCCACGCATTTCACGCCAAACTCACTGGTTTAGATTAAAACATAAAATAAATGTATTAACTACAAAAGATGGATTTTAAGTAGCTAAGTGATAGCAAACAGATCAAAGCAGATTACCTAGCAAATAAACAAAAAAAGCAAACTAAGTTTAGCACACTAGTTAGATTGACTATGAATTAGCAGTTTCTCACCCTGACTGATGATACCAGCAGTCTGGCAGATTCTCAAGGTACAAGCTGCATTTGCTTTGCAGCTTGGGTTTCTCAGGTTTCCATACACAGGCTAGAAATCACTTTAGCCTGGATCCAGCACTTCCCCCAGTTCAGTCTTTGTTCCCCAGGTGTTTGCAGGAGTCCTCTTGTGTGGGAAGTGAAGAACAATGATGATGTCACTCCCTGCCTTATATAGCTTTAGCATACGGCGGGAATTCTTTGTTTCAAAGCTTGGTTCCCAGACCAATTTGTGGAAAAACAAGGACATTCCAAGCTGGAGTCCAGAGTCACATGGCCTGGTCACAGGCCCTTGCATACCTTGCTGAGTTATAGCAACCATTACTTACAGGCTGTCTGGAGCGTTCTCAGGGAGGCTCACCCCGTAATGGATAAGCTTTTCCTAAGGCTTATTGTTTTTTCCTAATGGCCCATTACCTGAATAGGCCCTTTCCCACCCACTATCTAGACTGAAAGCATCTTGCCTATACACCCTGGTGTTTCTACATTTGAAATACAGATACATAGTCAATACAGTAACTCCTCACTTAACGTTGTAGTTATGTTCCTGAAAAATGCTATTTTAAGCGAAACAATGTTAAGCAAATCCAATTTCCCCATAAGAATTAGGTTAGGTTCCAGAGAAAAAAATTTCTCCAGACATTGTACATAGCAATGATGATTGTGAAGCTTGGTTGAGGTGGTGAAGACCGAGGGTGGGATATTTCCCAGGGAATGCCTTACTGCTAAGTGATGAGCTAACACTTGGTTGAGCCCTCAAGAGTTAACACATTGTTGTTAATGTAGCCTAACACTCTACAAGGCAGCATGAATGGAGGGAGGGGAGACAGCATGGAAGAGAGAGACAGAGACACACACCCTGTGTGTGAGAGAGAGATGTGCATTGCCCCTTTAAGTATGCTGACCCACTCTAAGTACTCTGCCTTTTAAAGTAGATCAGCAAGTTGAAACAGCAGCTGCTGCCAGCAAGCTCCCTCCCTCCTGAGCCCTGTCGTGTGTCCCCCCTGCTTTGTGGAGATGAGGTAGAGCTGGGGGAGGCAGGAGCGGGGGGAGGGGGACACCCTGACATTAGCACCCCTCTTTCTCCGTCCCCCCCCCCCACCGCACAGCAAGCAGGAGTCTCTGGGAGCAGCTCCAAGGCAGAGGGCAGGAGCAGCACATGGCAGTGGGTGGAGGGACAGCTGAACTGCCCGGCAATTGATAGCCTGCTAGGCAGTTGCTGCACAGGGAACTTAGGGGAGCGGGGAGCTGATGGGGGGGGGCTGCCAGTCCACCCTGGTTCCAAGCCCCCACCAGCTAGCTCCAATGGGTTGCTCTTTCTGCAAGCAGTGGACAAAGCAGGCTGATGCCAAACGACATTATAAGGGAGCATTGCGCATCTTTAAACAAGCATGTTCTGTAATTGATCAGCAACATAACAACGAAACTTTGTTAACCGAGCTGACTTTAAGTGAGGAGTTACTGTATTCATAACTTCAGATACAAAAATGATACATGCATACATACAGGATAATATTATTCAGCAAATCATAACTTTTCCAATCACACCTCACATGACTTATCTTGTACAAAATGCATCATAATTATATCATAATAATATTACTTTGACGAATATGGGGTGCAGTGTCACAGTCTCCATGAAAGTGCATTTTTTTTTCTTATAGAGAATTTAATATCCAGAGGATTTTCTGTAGAGTTCATTTAAAGAAGGCCAAAGTTTGAACCTAATCTACTTGACAATGCCCCTTGAAGATAAGCTTTTGGGATGGTCCCATTACAGGCCTGCTCCTGTTAAGGGCACAGCTCCCTCCTTTCCCACTGAAGCCAAGGAGGAGGTGCTCAGATCCTCACAGGTTGGATACATTCTGATCACCGGCATGCAATGATTAGATGACCTGTGTAAATGAAAACATGCCCCAAGCCCAGTTTCCCCTCTGAGCTACAAGCCAGAATAGTTTCTAATTACTCAGCGAGAGCCGGCTAGCGGATCAATTGGCTGTGAGAACGGCCTGTTGTTTCTTTTGAAGTGCTAACCCAAATGGAAGTTGCATATTACAGTGTTTGCTAAATGAGAGGGATATTCCTCAAGGGCCTATTTGCCACAGCACAACATGTCGACAGGCAAGCTGCCAGACCACTGGGAATGGTTTCCCAGGGCACAGTTTGCCATTAGCTAATTGAAATTTTTCCTTCAGTCATTAACGCTTTCAGAGAAAAGATGCATTGGCTGGCAGTAGCAATGTATCTCCCAGCCAGTCAGATAGGGCTCTTAACAGGCTAACTTCCTCTTTCTTCTGCTGCAGGAGATCTATAAGAAAGTGGATACTAACTATTCTGGTACCATAGATGCTCATGAGATGCGAAATGCCCTCAAGGAAGCAGGTAAATATCCTGTGTAGAAAGGATGCCCTAATGTGGTATTCCGTATTTTAAAAAAATGAAAATATTAAGGTATTCTGACTAGTCCACTATCCCTCCTGCCTCCTAGCCTCATAATCATGGTGACATCATTGACTCGCCTCTCTCCTCCTGATCTCCATATATATATATCCCCTGGCCATACTGTCCACTTCTGGGGTGGTGCTGGCCAGCTCTGGACCCCCTGCAGGAGCAGTTTTTCTGTGGATGATTTGTATCTCTGCAAACTCTTTCTTGGTGGACTTTCTGTGGTTGGGTCCCTGCGCTCTGGATTAGGCCAGCAGACATCTCATTAACATGAGCCTAAATCAAGCCCGAAAACTCAATGCCTGTGTGTTATGTAGGTAATGGACTCTGCTGCAATTGCTGCTGTTTGGCTGGGGCCCCAGGAGTGCAGTAAGTCTTATTAATTAGGTGCTTATCGCGGGAATATAGGGCTAAGGAACTCTGCAGAACAAGTGGAACATATGCAATTTGTCAAGGCTTTGGGAAGGAGAATTACGCCTGTCTTCACCATAGCATAATGGGCTATAGAAAGGAGAATACACAGTAGAGATAATGGAGACCAACAACTGTTTTAGGGGGAATAGCCCATAATCCTTCAGCCACGTCTTTCTGCAGCTGCAAAATTCCATGTGCAACCTGCGTTAAAGAGTGTATGTAACTGCTGCTTGAGTGATTTCTGTGCTTTCAGGTTTCACTCTCAACAATAAGGTGCAAAACATCATTGCTCACCGCTATGCCTGCAGCAAGATGACCATTGACTTTGATGGCTTTGTGGCCTGCATGATCCGCCTAGAGACCCTCTTCAGTAAGTTCCTTCTTTCGCAGCCACTGAGCAGAACTGCTGAGCATTGGGGGGCGGGAGGAGGGGAGGGGAAGGGAGGGGACGTTTGTTCAGTGCTTGGTATTTTTGTTTAAATTGGAGTGCTGAGTGCAGAGCACTGTGTGGAAGTGTAAGGGAGCCAGCAAAACTGGATCTGCTTCGCAAACCAATAGAGAAGGCCCCAGACAAAAGCTGGAGGAATTCAGTCCAGATCCAAACCTTAATCATCTTTCTTCTAGACAATAGTCATGGACTAGATTGTGGAGCACTTACTCACCCTGGAAGAATTTCCTACTTATGCAAGTAGGTCACTGGCTTCACTGACTATTTGTGTTAGTAAATACTCAACCACATGAGTAAGGCTTGTGCAATCTAGCCATAAATTAGCACTTACAGACACATTTTTAAAGGCACTAGGTCCCTAAAGATGTAGATGGGTGCCTAGTGGGGTTTTCAATGGGAGTTAGGTGCCTAGGCTGTCTTGAAAAATCTCACTAGGCACCTATCTGCACCTTTAGGCACTTTATATCTTTAAAAATCTGTCCCTCTGAGCTTTGCAAGCCATAACTCTTTAATCTTCACAGCACCCTCATTAGCCCTATTTCAGAAGTGAAGAAAGGAAGGCACAGAGAGGTTAAGAGACTTGCCTCAAGCCAACCAGCAAGCCACTGGGCAGAACTGGGAATAGGAGTTAGGAATCCCTAGCTCAGCTAACCAAATGTATCCAGGCTGGAGGCTTTCCACCATGGCCTGCCCTTTCCTCAGTTCTCTAGTCCACACTGTATTTAGCAACTCCAATGAGTTCTGAGAATGGCAGAGCTTTAAAATGGGGAAGGTGAAAGCTGTTCCAATAAAAATAAGAACTGGCCCAAATCTTCACCTTAAAGTCAAACCGAAACCAAACCAACTTCTCTAACTTGTTAAAATGATTTCTGGGTGCCATTTATCTCAAATGAACCTCTGAACCCTTTTAAGGTTTGCCCAGCACCAGTTCAAAGCTCTTTGTCTGTAAAAGGGTCAAGGATGCAGATTATTCTCTTGTACCGAGACTTGGTTCATTAAAAATAAACTCAATGTTCACATTGAGAAGACGGTGGAAATCTAGAATATGCTTTTGTTTGGGGGCAGTGAAGGAGTTTCATGGGTTTGTATGGCTATAAAATCAGATTTTGTATCTAATCAACCACTTAGATTGTTGTACTATAGGATTATGGGAGAGAGGAAAAGGAGCCATCTAACCTCCATTTGTAAATTCTGAAGAAACACCCAGTATAATACTAGATCAAGGACAGTCTGATTCTTTTGCGGATTGCTAATAGAGATGGGCTGACAAAAGTGGAGAACTCATTTACTCTTTTGAATGAATGCCGTCTAATGTTAACTGTTCCATTTGACTGACCATTGGGGATTCTTCCAAGATGGTGAAACACTTTTCTTAATCCTCCTATGATTTATAATCACGTGCACTATGTTTCCAGTGCTCTGCCCCCACACTAAACATCTCACACTAGTGATATACTTTACCTTATCTAGGCCTGGGTCAGATCTCACATTCATGGGTGCATCCCTACATATCATGTGAAATGGCCAGTTTGTGGCTGTCCTGTTCTGAACACAGAATGTGTCATAGTGGGTCCTGCCTGATATACTATCCCATGCAGTGGCTTATGAATGATACTTAAGAGGAAGGGAGGGAAATAGTTTGTAATGCTCCCACCCAATTGTGACTCAGAATTTGCCCCTGAATCCACATTTGAAAAGGCCACGATAGGAGGCCTCCATATTTTGTCAGACACTGTGTTACTTATATTTTATTTCTTCCCTTCTTTTGTTCTTCAGAAATGTTCCAGCTCCTAGACAAAGACAAGAATGGAGTCATCCAGCTCTCTTTGGCTGAGGTAAGGCTAGTTACATCAAACTACTCTATGGTTAAACTGTGCAATGACTGGTCACAATTAAAACATATTTCCTCAGGAAATCCATTATGAGCTTTATAAACAAATGTCATAGCGATTCAAACAAGAGACTTACTGAAGATTCCACAGTGGAAGAGAGATTTTCAGACAAAAAGCTCTTACTAAAATCCTTCCTAAGCCAATAGTTGTTCTTCCAGAGAATGAACACTTATCACACATACAGTGAGAGAATTTATTCAAAATGCCTCTATTTGTCTAGGAGATGATATCCTTATGGGTATTTTCATTCTCTTCTTTCAAAGTGGAGCAAAGCACTAGAAAATGCACAGCAGGGAACAATTCTTGCACAGGCAGAGGGTGAACTAAGATTTCATGTCTTTTTTTTTTTTTTTTATGAGGGTTTTCATTGTTCAAATCAAAGTTTGTGCAAAAGTAATGAGGCCCGTCCTTCCTCTGCAGGGCAAATCCAAATGGAGGGATGAATGGGAGTCCCCCACTGTGATTCCAGTGGCAGTTCATCATATCCTGTTAAGATGTGGGAGGAATCTGGCTCCAAGATTTTTTAAAAAGATCATGCATCTCTTTTTGTAGCATTCTCTTGTCCCGAGAGAGAGGCCCATTTGCAAAGTTTGAAGCCAGCTCCCAGCTCTGAACTTCCCCAAAGTTCAAGAGCGATTGGATCTGTGGGTTTTGGTTCACCCCATAAAAGAGATTAGATGCCGATCCAATCTTCCCCAAAGTCTGGTGGTGTTTGGATTCATAATTTCCTTTCAGGGCCCATATTTAGTTCCACTAAAGACATTTAATGGACCTTCCAGACAGTCTAACTACTTTTTTCTCTTCCTCCCACAGTGGCTGTGTTGCACAATGGTTTGAGCCGTTGCATCTGAATTGAGTACAGATCCCAGTGACTCTTGCAAACATGTTGTGATTTTCATATGTCTGGAAACTTGGAAGATATTTATTTCCTGTGTATCTGAGTGATTCTCAATCTGCTGCTCCCCTCTTACAGGGAGAAAAAAATCCTGTTTCAATCACCAGCAACTTATTTTAAGCCAAAATGAAAAATAAAATGATTCCCTACCATTTGGAAAACAAACACTGCAATGATACTTTAAAAAACAAACAAACAAAAAACCTTTTCTTTTTTCTGCCTGGGGAGTATTTTTGTGTCATGCTGAAATGTCATGAATTACAATTACCACAGATAGGCCTAAAGGGCATAACTTAGATTCAAATTCCAGCTCCAGTCCAATATTCAGCAGTGTTCAGATCCAAACAGCTGGTCTGGACAGAAAGGGTCAGCTACAAAATTTGTATCAGATTCTGAAGCATCCTGCATTTGAATCTAGGAGTTTGGTTTGGGCCCATCTCTAAGACTTCGTTTAGTGATCTGGTTTAGTCTATTCCATTTAGGTTCTTATAACATAAGACCTGAGGTTCTTCCAGATTGAGAATAAACAAGGAGGATAGCAGCTGTCATTTGACTTTTAGTGAGCAGGAGAAGGAGAAGGGAATCCGAAGGCCCTTTTTATGGCTCTGTTGTATGTTTTCAAGTAGGAGAAGGAGAGGGCCAGGTGGTAAGGAAAGATGTGATTCGTACTTTCAGTAGGCACATTGGTTGATAACAAACCTTGTCAGTGATCCACATGCAGGTCCAAAACCAAATATTTACATTTAATAGGTAAAAAAGGGGAGTGTGCAGCCTGCAAAGCAGTCCTGTTAGCTCGTCACACTAGAAACCTGAAAGCGCCTGCAGGATGGTTTGCAACTTCAGCTGGAGGTAAAGTTTCCAAACATGGAATCACTGGAGGTGCCAGTTTTTGCAGCTGAGGCCTGCAACCCACACAGAAGCAAATGCAGCGCAGTGACAGAGGATGCAGCTTCTTTAGAATCAGTGGAGCTGCTCCTGCTTAGAACCGTGTGAGTTTGGCTCTTGGTCACTAAATTAAAGATCCTCTGAAAGCTCCAGCGTCCTGGCCAAGTTCTAGTTTGAATAACTACATTCTGCCTGCCTGCCTATATTCTGCAGCTTCATTTGGAGAAGTTATTTTCCATTCCCTTTCTTAATTGTCAGCACACTAATAAAGCTGATCTATAGCATTGCTAGCACAGAATAGCTGCCATGCTCCATCCCAGAGGTGGCTGTGTTTTAGTGATGTGAATGAACTTTATACAGTAGGCACAGGGCAAAATTCTTCTCTCTCACTGAAGTGGGGATCTCTGCTGCCTGCGATATTCAGGATTTGTTTGACATGGGAACACAATAAGGGCAAAATTAGCATTTAGTGAGCTGCTTGGTATGTAAGAATGGAACATTTTACCCTTGGATTATAAAATGCTGTGGGATCCTTGCAGATGAAAACTGTGATGTACAGTGAAACCCGTGCTAAGGGTCAGCTGGGAAGGGTGGGCACCTTCTCTAAGGTCCAGTAAAATCTCTGGCCTCAAGAGAGTTCCTCTCTATTAATTGCAGTGTGTTATACACTGTAGCTACCCAGCAGTCCCTTTGGCAATTAAGGGGTCTCACTGTAACTACAGGGACTGTAATGACCTGGCTATATGTGTCTATGCGACAAGCTCCCACCTTCATGCAGAGGGAATGAAAGGGGAGCTCCTGCCCACTCATTATTGGGAGGTCGAGCCTTGGGCCTTGAAAAAGAAGTGGATGACTGATTTAAGGCTCAAACCCTCTCAGCTTCTTTGCCCCAAGGCCACCTCCTTCACCTCTTCCAAGATACTTCCCTCATGACCCAGAAGGATTTACACAGTCTGTTGCGTATCAGGATCTGGCTCTCCAGCCAAACATCCCTTCCTTGGGCATGCTGTCTTCAGGCTTTCTTAGAAGTCCAGGAGCAAAAGTCCAAATAAATAACAAAATCCAGACTAAACAAGCTTCCCCTTCCTGGGGTTTCTTCTTCAGCCTTCTGGCCTCGCATGGCCATTTAACAGACCCTCTCATCAGCTCTCCCTCTTCAGTGGGAAGGGAACTGTTGGTATCTTCTGGCCCCTTCACAGAATTCTTTGCTGTGATAACCTCTAATGCTCAGCTGTCCCTCCAGACTTCAATTCCCAGCATAATGGATGCAACCAAAACCAGGTGGTGCTGGATCCAGCTGCCCCACTACCCTCTAGTGGATGCATATGAACTGCTCACTGAAGTATCATAGACCCTATACCAGTAACCAATTTTTTTCCCCCTCTAGCTCAAGTAGCAGGGTCTGAGTTTTTGGAGCAAGGGGGTCTCAGGTCTTTCTCTTCCATCCCTGGAGATCTGATTGGCTGTGATGTGCAGCATAGTGACAACTGTCTGACGTGGCCGGAGATTTTTGATGGTGCTACTATCCCTCTCAAAACAGCATAATAATCTGCATGCACCTGCGTGTCTAAACAGAGAGAAGTCAGGGATGGCCCTAGTTCTGTCCAGCAAGTGCTCTCGGCCAGTTGAGCCAAACGAACACCTCCCCCCAGCACAGCATCCTGAGTATGTCCCACAATTCCTTACCAGCCATGCAGCACAGTAAGCTAACCGCATGCAGCTCTGGATTAGCTTTCTGCTCACATCTGCTAGTCATCAATTTAGTCCAATTACGCATGAGCACAGAGGTGTCTCGCAACAGGACTGGGTAAATCAAATCGAAATCCACTGGATGCTCCTCCTGCCCCTCCCCTCTTCTCAGGCAAAATGCCCCATTTCAATATATCTCCTACCTATCACAGTGGCTCTCTGTGTCTTTCACTCACCTTTCCAGGCTGGGCAGAGTGCTACACTCCATCCTCCTTTATCTGTATGAGGCAGGCAGTTCTAGAGGAGCCACAGCCTCTTTTCTTGGTATCTGGTCTCCAGACAACTGCTTAAAAGTAAGCCTTGTCATTGAATACACTTCTCCTTGCCACTTGGCTGCATCTGCAAAAAGATGATTAAGGTCATCTTGTTTCTCTTCCTCATGTGACAAGCCAAACAAGTGTCTGTGCGCATCAATCCTTCTTCTCCCTTGGCACTAATTGCTTGTTGACTAAAATGTCTGCAGCTGCTATTAGGGGGAATGCAGGACAGGGACGGGGGTGGACTGAGCATGGGGCTAGGAGTTAGGAACTCCTGAGTTCTGATCCCTTGTTGTGTGGCCATGACTTCAGAGTTGCCAAGCACCCGTAGCTGTCATGTGACTTGAGTGCCTTAATCGCTTCATGAGTTCTTCTCGCTGTATAATGGGGATCATAGGGCAGGAGTGTTGCAAGAGCTCACTAATTCAGGTCTGTAATATGCGCAGTATTAGTAGGAAAACCTGACTGTGCCTGGTTGGGATTCCTAGCGCTTCGCATGTAGGATGGCAAATAAGAACTTGCCCATGGGAGCAATGCAGTGGCTAGTCTAACCGTTCCCTTCCCGCCCACACTTTGCAATGTTTCCATTGACTGTGCTGAAGACCATGCAACATGGTGCACTGCAAAGCCAAAATCTCACTCTGTATTGCTGCGGTAGAGTGTTATAAATATTGGCCAAGGTCCAGAGGGCCGTACTCACTTGTGGACAGCTTGCCTTACATCTGTGTAGTCATATTAGTTCAAATGGCAGTAATTCCTACCAAAGAAGCATTTTACACCAACTTTGCACGGGACTAAATGATGGTGTGAGGTACAAAGCTGTGGAGAATCAGGCCCTGAATAAGGATGGTTTGTTCCACGTGTGAAATCGACAGGAGAATCAGGCCCAGCAAGTGCAAATAGCTGCCTCAGCTTCTGCCTTAGCAGTCAAAGGAGATCCCACACTGTAAAGTGATCGCTCGCATAGGGCGGGAGAGCTTTTCCATGGGGAATTATTGGGCTTCTCCTTCATCTTTCCTGTCACCTCAGGCTAGAGACCTTGGTTTATGCCTCAGAACAGGAGTGGTCCAGAAACCTCTTCCCCCAGTCATTCACTCAAAGGGATGCTGCTGAACCTAACGCCAATTAATTTTTGGTGGGTCTGCATTTCCACATAGTTTCAGACTGCCTGCCAGGCCTGGAAGTGCGGCAAGAACATGAGCAGTTCCTTCCTTGTGCTATTTCCAACCCAGACAGGCAGTATCTGAAATCTCAGCCTGACATCAAAATCCCAGTCCAATTTTACAGCCTCGGGAGATTCAGATAAATTTCATAAAATCAACTGAGTGTTTGGGTGCAAGAGGAACCCAACCTCCCACACGTTTGAAGTTTCCCCTCTACTAATGAGGTTTCCTCACCCTCTTTACCTCTCTCATATCCTGGTACTGACATGGCTACAACTATACTGTATACCTACTTTTAAAAACGCAGCGGGATTGGACAGCAGTGGTTCCAAACAACGTAACTTCCAAGTGACACTGCAGTATTCTGGGATATTACCCTTTTCTACAGTAGTGCATCTTTGTGAGATAATCTGGTCCAAATCCAGTCCTGGCAGAAATGGGTGCAATTCCTGTCGATCTCAGTGGGAGATACACCCACTTGCTCCAGATCTCAGTGGGATCTCATGTGTTTACCCAAGCTAGGCTAGTCTGGCTCCTTTTAGCTTCTTCATCAGGTAAGGTTGTGAACAGTTTTCCCCTTGTCCAAAGGGACTTGCTCATCATCTCCCTTGTTCGCATTGTAGAGTCTCCTAACATTATACCTGCTTTAACCTCACGACCTGTGGTGTGAGGTCAGCCAGACATTAATCTCTCAGTCTTCCAGAGCACTGTGAACCAAAGGTGGCAGAAGCACCACTCACAAGTATTCACAAGCCTGTCAAGACACAGATGTAGCCATGTGATCAGCTGTCTGGCTTGTCCCCCAGGCTGCACTTTCAGCAGTGGCTCAGAGACTTGAGTGCTGGATCACCAGTGAAGCCACTAGGAGGTACCACACAGAAAGCAGCATAAGTATCTTTCAGCTTCACTTGGCAGGTTTGCATTAACACACTTCCCTGTCTAATCGGGTAGGGCAACAGCATCACAGAGCACACAGGTCCGGTAAGCAGCCCAGGCAACACAATGCTGTGATCTCCAAGTCAGAGATAAGTTAATATGCTTTGGAGTCTACTGAGTGCCTGCAGCTAGACACCTACGCTGAGTTTTCATTAGGGATTCACAGGTCCCAGTGCAGTCAGCACCTCTGAAAAACCAGGCCACTTATTTTTGTGCACCCAGGTTAAAAAATGTTGGCTGAAGCCTTTAAAGAGAGGAAAGCGCAGAAATGGGAGAGGGAAGCACAACGTTGAGCTGGTTATAAAATCATAAAGGTCCATATTTATTTATTAATTTTGATAAGGAACTAAACCTCTTTTGGAATAGTCCAGCTGCAGATAGCAGCAGAATTGGGGCTTTCAGGGGGCTTTCACTTCTTCAGGCAAAAATCCTTCACCTGTAGGAGAAGGGGATTGCCCACTTTAGTTCCCCAATGGGGCAGTGTCCTAGGACCACCACTCCCCCCTCCCAAATACCTGAACGTTAGAGACATCCATCTCAATTTTGGTTTGAAATCCCTATGCTGGCAGCAATCAGAGAGAGGGTGTGTGAGAGAGAGAGAGACCGTTCCTCTTTACTTTGGTTGCTTTACCTGATCATCGTTCAAGAAGCCATTTCAAATTGGAGGTGTCTGAGAGATTAGAGGTGCATCAGCAATGAAGTGTGTACCAAAGCCGATGTGATCATTAGAGTTTTAAGAACCACAATGACCAGCTGGGTCCAGCAGAGCTTACAGCATATTCCCCTAATTGCACATAATACTTGTTCATTAATTTTCAGTGGAACTAGCTAGGAATCAGAAAGCGTGATTAGCACTGAACCAGGGATTGTTCACATGTGAGCATTATTCTTTAATTTTACTACCCTAGTGCACCTCAGGCCAAGAGTAGTTTGTTGTAGCACCACACATGTTCCTGCTAGAGGGCAGTAGTAACTGTTACTTCAGACGGGACTAGCTGGTCCTGCTTTAATATTGTTGTTTTTAGGCTGCCAGTGAAGGCCTGGAAGGACATTATGCCGTTCATTAGGCAACACCTTTCTGCTGTGAAAACCTTGCTCAGTAAGAAGTGAAGTGCCAGTGGAAATGGAGATTAGAAAAATATATGTGATTTCAGAGGGAATTAGCATAGAGTGAATTAAACAGGGAAAAGGAGAGTAAGAGAAGAGGAAAACAAGAGAAAATGATAAAGAACCAATTATCTTTTTAATCTGTAAACACCATTAGTCAAAATCCTTTGAGATGGGCCCCCAGAGGTGATGACCCTAATAATAGTGAGGGTGTGGTCAATCCCAACAGTAATGAAGTGTTCCTACCATCTTCAATCTTAATTTCAGTTCAACAGGTTTTTTGCTGTAGATTGCTTTTGTACATCCCTCTCCAAACCGTCTGCACCCTAAACTTCGCAACAGTTGGTGAGTTCATGAGAACCTGAAAGAAGAGCTGACTAGGCAAGTTCCATTGTCCAAGCTGGGAGATGTGCAAAAGGTAAGTAAATAAACAGTATAACAGTGGAACAGAATAGGAAATTCACAATCCATTGTCAGTACTCTGTGGTATTATTGCTAACTTGGATAATAAGAGACTTTGATTATTTTTAATTATATGAGCCAAATTGGAGGTCTTTGAGTAAAACAAGGAAGGGTTATCTTGTGCCTTAGGCAATGGATTGGGGTCAGAAGATTGTGGCTCAATTCCCTGCTCTATCACTAACTTTCTGTGTGCCCTTGGGCAAGTCACTTACTCTCTGTGTGTCCCTGTTTCCCATCTGATTAAAAAAGGGGATAAGATCCTTCATTCAATCTTTTGGTGCCTCAGTTCCCCAACTATAAAGTGGAGTTAATAATATCGCCTTCCTCCTACTTTTTATCTGTTTTTTTCCATTGAGACTGTAGGCTTCTTGAGGCCTTTTATGTGTATGCGTGATGGGGTGGAGTAGGCCCAGAGGCCCCCTGCTGAAGGCTTCAGAGTCCTGCTACATTCATCCCAGGAAAGAAGCAGTGGAGCTAAATCCTCCAAGCAGCCTATAGAGACTGCACAGGAAGCAGCCATTCAGGGGGCAGGGGGCTAGCCAATCAGAGTGTTGCAGGCTAGTATAAAAGGAGCTGCAGTGCAATCCCCAGTCAGTTCTTTGCTGGAGTCAGAGGATTATTACTGGTGCTCCTGGCTGGCCAATGGGAACTGCAGCACTGTAGACAGCTCAGTATTGGCAGGGAGTGAGAAAGAGCTTCTCGCTGGTTGGCTGGACCTGAACATAGAGGAGCACTGAGGTAGGAGTGAAGCTTTGGTGATGGCTGGGGCTGTGGGGAAGTGGCCTAGGAAACTGAAAGCAGTTTTGTTAAGGGGATATGGGGTGTATGTGGCAGCTATTCTGAGGGTCCCTAGGCTGGGACCTGGAGTAGTGGGTGGGCCTGGGTCTCCCCCATAGTCCACTGGAGAAGTGGCCTACAATTGGATAGCAATAAGCCCCCCCAGCAAGGGATCTGAACTACTTAGTGATCCAGGTGGGTCCAGGGCAAAACCATTACCTCCAGGGAGGAAGCCCTGGGTTACAGCCTGATACCAAGACAGGGACTGTTTAAAGACTGCAGCCACACCTGACCAGAAGGGGTGCTTGGGAGAGGTGGGTGCCATGCTGTTACAGTATATACAGTGGCTAGCACTATGGGGCCACAATCTTGGTTGCAATCTGGAGGTGCTACTGTAATATAAATAATAGTAAGTCTGACTCAATGAGGACTTTTGGAATTGTACTTTTGATTGTGTGTGGTATGTTTTTTTGTTTTTGTTTTGTTTTGTTTTTTTAATATGCCACTGGCCATGATTTGGTTCTGTTGGGCCTCTGGGCTTCCTGGGAAGTAGTGGGGATATGGTGGGGTCCTTTTCATAAGGACTATTAGCATGACCTTGATTTGAAAGGTCTCTTTCTTAGTGTTTGATATCCAATAAGGACTTACTTAGAAGCATTTGATCAGGTAACAAGTATGTTTTCAAGCCATAATCCCATAAAATTTATTAGCCACATGACTATGGCTTGAAAACATATTTTTATCTGTGCTTCCTGACTGAAAGATCACACATTGTCATACAAATGTCTGATTTTTAGCACTGAATAAAATGCTGTCGATAAGGATCCATTTAAACATATGATTTATCAAGTACTCTTCATTAAGTTATCTGATTTCCTTCAAATGTCACCGATTACCCAGCCTGAGACTATTTTATGGGGTCTGTAGTGAGGCGGCCTGGCTCCCAACCATCCCAGAGAGGGATGAGCCCCTCTGGATGCCAATGTGGGTGGAGCCACTGGAGCCTGCCCCTGCCCCCCCAAAGGTCAAAGCGCAGGACAGGAAATATAAAAGCCCCACCCCAGGGCTCAGAAGCTGCCTGGCTGCCGGAGAAGCCGGACTCTGGGGGCCTAGCTCCCGATGGGGAGACTCCCGCAGCCTGTGACCGACCCGAGGACTGGCCATACCAGTCAAGGCCTGGTGCCGACCAGACCCCGGAGAAGCTGTTAAGCCTACCTGGGAGAAGTGACCCAGAGGAGCTGCCAAGCCTACCGCTCGCCGAGTACCCTGAGGAGCCCATGGTGCTTGATTCTGTGGAGGACACTGACCAGATGCAGGTACTGCTAGAGGGGGAGGTAGGAAGTAGCCCGGGGGCAGCCGACCCTAGTCTGGCTGCAGCACACCCGGAGCCGATGTCAGTGTGTTGCGGCCAGGATCCCCACTGACACAGCGGCAGGGCCTGCCGCTGTCAGGGCCCCGGGCTGGGATGCAGTGGAGTGGGCGGGCCTGCATCCCCCCCTGCCACCCCACTAACGGGTAGCAGTCTCCCCCTTGCCCCAGATGCTCAGAACCAGGAGCCTGGGTTTTGTTCCTGAACTATTTGCTTAGCCCCTGCCTGAGGGCCTGAGCTCCTGCTTGTTTGCTGTCCTGCCTTGATCCAGGCCCTGGGCTTGTTCCTGAACGATTTGCTCAGCACCTGCCTGAGGGCCTGAGCCCTTGACTGTTTCCTGCCCCCCCACCCCCCCGGCTAATGCCTCGACCGGACCTAAGTAGTGAGGGGGTCACCGGACCTAAGTAGTGAGGCGGCCTGGCTCCCAGCCGCCCCAGAGAGGGGTGACCCCCAACCGAACCCCTCTACAGGGTCTAAAAAAAGAGGTTCCATATCCAAATTTAGAATCAGTGAGTGAGGTATAAGGAATGGATGGACATAGACTGGAACAAAACAGGTGCCTCCTTTAGGATCATTTGGTTAGTGAGGGTCCCAATGAACCTTGAGTAGAGCCCTTTGGAGTCTCTGTATTAGGCTGAGAATATGTTGCATATTTTGCTGCAGCTTTTGCTAAGCCAAAGTGATCAAGTGTATGTAGTGAATTAAGATATCTGCAACTGGAGTGCTTCCTGGAGAAGGCTGGGGATAAAGGTCATCCAGAGACCCTATAAAACCAATCTGAAACCACCAGTAGACCTATAAATAATACAGATGCCAGACAAAATTGTGCTGTAGCTTGCCTCTAACCTATTCTCCCTAAACATTTACTTCTAATTACTTTTCTTAACTGCATTACAGTGTACTTCCTAATTACAGCAGGGAAACACTCGAGTTGTAATGGTTGTGGTTTTTTAATTGCTTTTCTCTTAGCTCTCTACCAGTTAACTCTCCTGGCCTCTAACTTTATGTAAGTGAGTACAAGCTGTTTGGCAAATCCTTCAACCGATGGCAAGTTAAAACTGCAAGGGACAGATTAGGAGACCCTATTCACAGTGAGGATCACTTTACCCCTTGAGTAGTGCCATTGAAATCAATGGGACAACTTGCAGATGCCACTCAGTATGAGTAAGAGTGTTGTTAAGAGCTGATGTAAAGAGGAAGCCATTTATAGTGCACAAGTTTTATTGGTCCTACAAAACTCCACAACTATGCCACATTATTAGTTTCATAAGCACAGGAAGTAGAGGTGCAGGGGGTGCTACAGCATCCCCAGGTTCTGTGCCCAGTGTCCTGGCTCCTGGCCTCTGCCTCCTGCCAGCCCTGCATGTGGGGTCCCGCCTGGCCACCAGCCCTGTACCCGGGGCTCCACTGCCAGCCCCGGGGGTCCTGCCCAGCTGCTGGCCCTGCATGCAAGGTCCCAGCCGCTGACCCCACACCTGGGGCTCCGCACCTGCCCCTAGCTGTGGCTCCAGCCTTTGCTGCCTTACCTGGTCCGCATTTTCTCCCCCCCCCGCTCCCCGGAGCCGTGGCCCTACTCCCAGCCCCAGCTCTAGGGGATGGTGAGGGTCACGGACCGGGGTAAAGGCAGGGTGCAGCTCAGCAACCCCACTCCAAAAACTGTTCCAGCACCACTGGTTTGTTTGCCATCTATTGGCACCTTATCTATGAACTAACCTACTGTTTCTATACAGAGGGAGCCGTCTGGTAACAAGCAGTATAGTCTGGCCCCAAAGGAGTAATTTCACACAATGATTCAAACAAAGCAAACCCCCTTCCCAAACACTGCAGGATTCATTCATAAGTTGCAAATAGTATATAAACTATATAGGCAAGTATATAACTAATAAATAAATATAAGGACAGGCAAGTATTAAAAAGGCAAACCAGTTAAAAATCCTATTGTTAAAGGACCCATTTCCTTCCTGCAGGCCCCAACCCTGCAAATATTTAGGCATGTGAATAGTGCTATTGAGTTCACCGGGACTACTCATGTGCATAAAATTAAACACATGGAGTATGTCTACATGGTGGTGGGTGGGGGGGACCCTGCAGCAGCAGCAGAAAGTCTCAGAGCCCCATCTACAGATTAATGCAAGCCTAGCTCTGTAGAGCCCGGTGCTGAAACTTGCTCCTGTGGGAGGTTTATACCATGTAGACGTACCCATGGAGTGAAATCCTGACCCTTGCACAAAGCACTTGCTGCTGAAGCATTAAATCAGTGCTGGTCAGGCCACCGCTTGCAGGAGCCAGTGCCCAGCCTGGGCAGGTCCTCCAGTGTGGCTGTACTGCTCCCAGCCCTGCCCACTGGGGCAGGCACCAGGCTCCCCATCAGCTGTCCCTTTTCATGTTAGTGTGTGCAAGTGGCTTGCATGCTCCCAGACAGGAGATGCTGACCAGGCTGGGCACGGGCTACTGCAAATCCACTTGATATCTGTCGCTCTCCGCATCTGCGGACGTAAATTTTGTATCCGTGCAGGGCTCTACTTGTTGGGCAGAGTGCATGCAGTATGTTACAGAAGAGAGATGTACCATGTTCTCTCATGGAGACTTTGTCTTCCTCCTTTTTGCTGCTTTTCCTTCATCTAAAATAAAAGCCATTCAGAGTGGAAAGTGTATAGGTTTGCTCTTTGTTTCTGGATGTGCATAGCAGTGGAGATTGTTAAAGAAATTCACAAAGCACAGTTCAGGCATATTTCAGCCAGTGCAGTAATTGCCCTGATCAGTAGCAATCACTGCAAAACAGGAAAAACATCTACAATTTACAACGTGTGGGACCACGGACACTAAGATGTATTTAAAAGTGCTTCACGTAACCCCAGCCTCTTCCAATTGTGCAGCACTCCATGAGTTTCCAACCTCTTCCTCAGGTATGCCCTCAAAGAGCTCAGCACACAAAGAATCCCTTTATGTAAGCTCCAGGTCCCCTGATGATTATAGTTCCCAGATCATTCTAACAATCCCTTTCCTAGAGTGCACCTGTCTTTAGATAGCGATGCACCTGCTTATAAAAGACTTTAGCTAAGCACACTAAAGTGACATGAATAAAAGCCCTCTGGAACTTTAAATACAGATCCCAATAGAGCTCAGTCCGGAATGGGAAAGTGGCTGGGCACTCAAAGGGACAAAGCCCTTTTGCTTTAACCATGTATTTATTAGAGATGGTGGTCGTTCAGGTTTTGGTCCTAGGCTTCCCTTTCATTCTGCCCCTTAATTATAGTCTTATCACAGCAAGGCCTGGCTTCAGTGTGAGCACTTATTTGCATCATCCATTTTAGTGACTAGTGTTTGTTAGAGGTGTTTGCTTTCAAATTGAATGTGATGTGCCCCAGCTGCTACAGCCAGGGGTACTGCACAAGCAATAAAAGATCAAAATTGCCTTCTGAACAGGATGATTATAACTTGTGTGAAATGTATCAGAGGGGTAACCGTGTTAGTCTGAATCTGAAAAAAGCAACAGAGGGTCCTGTGGTACCTTTAAGATTAACAGAAGTATTGGAGCATAAGCTTTCATGGGTGAATGCCCACTTCATCAGACGCAAGTAATGGAAATTTCCAGAGGCAGGCATAAATCAGTATGGAGATAACAAGGTTAGTTCAATCAGGGAGGGTGAGGTGCTATGCTAGCAGTTGAGGTGTGAACACCAAGGGAGGAGAAACTGCTTCTGTAGTTGGATAGCCATTCACAGTCCTTGTTTAATCCTGATCTGATGGTGTCAAATTTGCAAATGAACTGGAGCTCAGCAGTTTCTCTTTGGAGTCTGGTCCTGAAGTTTTTTTTTTTTTTTTGCTGTAAGATGGCTACCTTTACACCTGCGATTGTGTGGCCAGGGAGGTTGAAGTGTTCTCCTACAGGTCTTGGGTCAGATATCAGGAATGGCAATACATAAAAACCATTTGCAAAACTCTGACCCAGACCCCTCAAGACTGTGCTTGGTATAATTTTAATGGCATTCCGAGGGGTCGAAAAAGTCTTCTACTGTGTTCCAGCAGCTGAAATGAAACTCTGATTAATACTGTTCACAGCTGGTAATAAGTAACTGAACTGCCCTTTGATCACCAGTAGCCTTTTTCTGTACGTAGCAGAAGCCAAGTGAGCAAGTAACAAAGGAGTGGGGAGTAAGGGAGGTACTATTAATATGTCACATTTGGCTTACACATGCCTGCTATTTAACTACAGTCCTCTTCTGTCTCACACCCCGAGGCAGCAGAAAACTAATAAGCCTGTCAACGGGGAAGATAACACAACACTGATCATTACAACTTCACTAAATAAGTCATTTGAAATTAATTATATTGCACCCTAGTAAGATTAGCTCTGGTTGACTCTACTCCTCTTAGATGATGATGATGATGATGTCAGGGTTGAATACAGTAGTTCTAACCTTGTGCCGGCTTGCAGATGTGCAGCATATAACTAGGGTAGGAAATGGATGAACACTGAGTCTGTGCATATGGTACCACAGTCTCATGCTGCAAAGTGCAGCATCTACTGCCCAGAGAGTGGAGAGAATTTAAAGCCCTGGCACCTCTGCAGACTGGCTGAAATCCAGGCAATGATGCCAGTTTGTTTAGAGGTCTGAAGGATGATCTAGAGGCAGCATAATCCAACTACAGCTCCAGAGCTTGCTACATACCTCTTCTATGGGTAGGTGCACTCAGCCCCTGTGAGAAGTCTGGGGTCTCTTGCATCATGTCTGAGCAGCCCGTGCTTGCTAGGGGGAAGAATGGCTTCAGAGGGAGGAGGCCACAGTGCTGAGGCTGGAAGTGAGTTAAAGGGGTGGAGATGGAGGTAGCAGAAGCAGATCTTGGAAGGCACCAAGCCTTCCCCCACTAGTGTGCTGCAAATGGCAAGTTAACTCTAAATCAGCCATTTATATTTCAGAGCTATAGAGTTACATGTGACTGTCCAAGACCCTAACTATGGCTACCGTGGCATCCATTGGTCTCATCAGAGTTGTTCTCACTCTGCCCAGAAGAATACCAGGACACCAGTCACTGCAGAGCTCCCTGAAATATGTGAGAATGCAAAGCAAATTGGATGGCCTCTGACTAAGGCTTCCATCCAAGAAGAGAGGGGAGCAATGCCTCACCCTATGCATCCTTGAAGGGAACAAGAAGCAGAGATGAAATGTACTGAATGGCGTTTCAGAGGGTCCCAAACCAACCTCCACCTGGTATTCCAGTTCTGCTGGGTGATGGCTTTGTTATGTTGCATCAGTAGATTATGACAGAGTCAAGGTGATGCAGAGTAGAACACCTTACTGCAACTACTCCATGTCTCTGCAACCCTGTTCAGCAATGAAATGGCCCAGCAGCTATTCAAGGCTGGGCACCTCTGTTCTGAACAGTAGTGAGAAACTGCTGAGCGCAGATTTGTTCTTTTAACCTGTGGCTAGATGGTGCAAGCACTGCTATGGCTGAAATAAATACTTGCAGCTTTTCTCTGTGGGAGCTGCTGTAGAACTTGGAACGTTGCAGAGATGAAATGCCTGGGCTGATGGGCTTGAACTGTCTCCTCTCCACTTCAGCTGTTACAGAGAGCAGCATTTCCCTTTGGGATATTCTCCTGGGGAATCTGTCCTGCCTAACTGAGCCCTACTCTCTTGGCCTTACTTCCTGTCCTTTGGGGGGTGGAAAGGTGTTAAACACTGAGCTAGCAAGGGAGGGGAAAGAAAAACAGACCTTGTCCACGAAGATGCAGCTTGAACTCCAGCTACGTTAGTAAATTTTAGCAAAGATGGGGGGGAATGCTGCTAAAGAGTAAAACATTTTGGATGTTGTGCTTATCAAAGGGTTTAGTGGGAGAAGATTATTAGTGCAGTATGATAGGAACTGTGCCTAATGAGATCCCTCTCTGAAGAGCTCACGTCTAAAGGTCTGAGTGAGAACACTAGTGCTCAATGCACTATATAGACCAGTATGGGCATGAAGAGAAAGATGGCTTTGGAGTTAAGGCACTGGACTAGGTGTCCAGATGTAGCAGTTAGGAGGTTTAGGTTCAGTTCTCCTCTTTGCCCCAGGCTTTGTAGGTGAGTCTGGCTAGGTCGCTTTTAAAGCTATTTAGGTGTCCCTGCGCTCAGCGTTTCAACACTTAACTGATTTAGGAGCCTCAGTCTCTTTTTCAAAAGAGATTTAGTCACTTAGGAGACAATCTCATTGACAGTCAAATCTGGGCCTTAATCTGTGTGCCCCCTGATGGCAATAATAATACTTCCTTTCACTTGCTCTTCCCTTTCTTGTCGTTTTTTAGTTTGTAAGCTCTGCAGAACAGGGACTGTCTCTTCCTGCATGTATGGTCCACACTATTCCCAAAGTGGCCTCTAGGCATGGCTGTAATACAAGTAATAGCTGGAATTCATGCAGGGGTTCAGTTTTCAAGAGCACATAAAACAGGGAAAGGAAGAGGGAGGAGAGCTTAGTACACACTAATTGTGAGGCTGTTCCAGGTGTCCAGGGCAACCTGAAAAAGGTCCGGAGTGGGTGAAGAAAATAATGGTAGTAACGTTTAGCTGTTCTATAGCACTTGCCGTTTAAATATCTCAACGTGCTTTACAAACTGGGCAATTATCATTGCTCCCATTTTACATACATGGAAATTGAAACAAAGAGAGATGAAGTGACTGTCTCAAGGTTGCACAGCAAGTCTGTGGCTGTGTCAGGATTAGAGCCCAGGGAATATCCCCTCTGCTTTGGTCCCGTGTACACCAGGTAAAGGGGGCGGAGTGGCATAAAGGGGCTCTAAAAGCCCCAGATCTGACCCAGGGAGAATTTCTCTGGTGCTGGAACTTCTTGTGGCTGGCTTCTGAGAACCCCCTCATAACGGGGGGTGGGGTGTGTGTGTGTTATTCTGGGCAGCGCTGCTGCCCCAGGACAGCCAGGAACAGATTGCCATAACAGGTTGCAGGAGGGGAGGGATAGCTCAGTGGTTTGAGCATTGGCCTACTAAACCCAGAGTTGGGAGTTCAATCCTTAAGGGGGGCCATTTAGGGAGCTGGGGTAAAAATCTGTCTGGGGATTGGTCCTGCTTTAAGCAGGGGGTTGGACTAGATTACCTTGGTCCCTTCTAACCCTGATATTCTATATTATCAGTTATGCTTGTGGCAGGGAAGTCAGCTCAGGCCTGGAGCCATGCAGAATTGGGAGAGCACAACAATGGTTTAAAGCCACCTTAGTTGTCGTCCTCCCCCTGCACTACTCCCCCATCTCTCAAAGTGGTACAACATAGAATCTCACTCCAGGCCTCCTGAATCTTTTATGATGGGTTCCAACTACTAGACATACTGCCTCTCTGGTCTAGTGGTGAGAGCAACTGGGCCTCCTCATTCTGCTGACTGAAAGTTTTGAAAATATCCCAGTGGTTCTTGTTTCTCACTAAGTTGTGAGGCTAAGTGACTTAATGTTTGTAAAGTGCGCTGTGGTCCTTGGAAGGTGCCATGGAAGTGCAGAGAGTTATCGTGATGTTTGGAAACACTTTATAAATGCAGATTATGAAAAGACAGAATGTTGTTCTAATAGTTGAACAGAAATGGGGGAAACCCCAGAAGGGCTACGAAGGGTCATAGCAAAGTGTTCAGCCTCTTTTACAGATTCAAGAATTCTTTGATTAGGCACACTTTTTCCCAAAAGGACCTTTTCTTTGCAAATGAAATTGGTGCTCTGTCAGCATGCTGTTTGCAAAACAAACACACCGCTGGGCTGATGAGATGTAAAAGGAATTGTATTTCTGCAGGGTGTGCAAAGAGCAGATGTGGTTTCTCTGTATGAGAAACAGAAGTATGGCTATACAGATGGGAAGCAGGGAGAGTGGATGTGAGGTGTGTGCAGGGGGCCGGGATGGAGGAGAAACATAATTTCATTAGTTTGTAAAGTGGACTGCAAAGGGTGAGAAGCCAAGTATAGGATATGGAGGTAAGAGTAAGATATTTAGTTACCCCCTCCACACTAATACTCTGTCTGAGCCCTGGTCTATGTTATGAGTTTAGGTCGAATTTAGCAGCGTTAGGTCGATTTAACCCTGTACCTGTCCACACTACCAAGCCTCTTTTGTCGACTAAAAGGGCTCTTAAAATCAATTTATGTACTCCTCCGCGGCAAGGGGTTTAGCACTAAAATTGACCTCACTGGGTCGAGTCTGGGGTAGTGTTGGCGCAATTTGACGTTATTGGCCTCCGGGAGCTATCCCAGAGTGCTCCATTGTGTTCTGGACAGCACTCTCAACTCAGATGCACTGGCTAGGTAGACAGGAAAAGCCCCGCGAACTTTTGAATTTCATTTCCTGTTTGGCCAGTGTGGCAAGTTGATAATCATGGGTGACCATACAGATTTCATCAGCACAGGTAACCATGCAGTCCCAGAATCACAAAAGAGCTCCAGCATAGACCGAACGGGAGGTACTGGATCTGATCACTGTATGGGGAGAAGAATCCGTGCAGGCAGAACTCAGTTCCAAAAGACAAAATGCCAATATAGTTGCCAAAATTTCCAAGGGCATGATGGACAGAGGCTATAACAGGGACACACAGCAGTGCCGTGTGAAAATTAAGGAGCTCAGGCAAGCCTATCCAAAAAACAAAGGAGGCAAACAGTTGCTCCGTGTCAGAGCCCCACACATGCTGCTTCTATGATGAGCTGCATGCAATTCTAGGGGGGGCCCTACCACTACCCCACCACTGTCTGTGGAGACTTGCAAGGGGGGAGTCTCACACAACAGGGATGAGGATTTTGTGGATGAGGAGGAGGTTGAGGATAGCGCACAGCAGGCAAGCGGAGAATCCTTTCTCCCCGGCAGCTAGGAACCGTTCATCACCCTGGAGCCAATACCTTCCCAAGGCGGGCTCCTGGACCATGAAGCCAGAGAAGGCACCTCTGGCTTCGTGTACCTTTGTAAATATAAAACAGGGTTTAAAAGCAAGCATGTTTAATGATTGATTTTTGCCCTGAAGACTTGAAGCATTTGCAGCCAGTATAACTACTGGAAAAGTTTGTTAACGTGTCTGGGGATAGAGCAGAAATCCTCTGGAGACATCTCCATGAAGCTCTCCTGGAGCTACTCTAAAAGCCTTTGCAGAAGGTTTCTGGGGAGGGCAGCCTTATTCCGTCCTCCATGGTAGGACACTTTACCACGCCAAGCCAGTAGCAAGTAGTCTGGAATTATTGCAGAACAAAGCATTGCAGTGAATGGGCCCAGGCTTTGGTGGCATTCAAGCAACATCTATTCTTTATCTCTGTGTTAGTCTCAGAGTGATATCATTCATGGTCACCTGGTTGAAATATGGGAAATTTGTTTAAGGGGACATTCAGAAGTGCCCGTTCCTGCTGGGCTGTTTGCCTTTGGCTGAAAATGAACGCTATGAGAGGAGGGAGGAGCATGATGAGAGGAGGCAGGATGCAATGCTGAGGTTAATGGTGGAGCAAACTGACATGCTCAGGCGTCTGGTGGAGCTGCAGGAAAGGCAGCAAGAGCACAGACTGCCGCTGCAGCCCCTGTATAACCACCTGCCCTCCTCTCCAGGTTCCATATCCTCCTCACCCAGACGCCAAGAACACGGCACCCACCAGCGGAAGGGCACCCAGCCACTCCACCCCAGAGGACTGCCCAAGCAACAGAAGGCTGGCATTCAACAAGTTTTGAACTGTAGTGTGGCCTTGTCCTTCTCTCCTCTCTTCCTCCAGCACCCCACCCAGTGCTTCCCTCCTCACCCACCCCTCCCAGGCTACCTTGCAAGGTTTTCCGCCTATTTGTGTGATTGAATTAATAAAGAATGCATGATTTTGAAACAATGACTTTATTGCATCTGAAAGCAGTGATCGAAGGGGGGAGGTCGGTTGGCTTACAGGGAAGTAGTCAACCAAGGGGGTGGGTTTTCATCAAGGAGAAACAAAGAGAACTGTCAGACCGTAGCCTGGCCAGTCATGAAACTGGTTTTCAAAGCTTCTCTGATGCGCAGGGCGCCCATCTATGCTCTTCTAATCGGCCTGGTGTCTGGCTGTGCGTAATCGGCCGCAACGTCCCACCCCACCATAAACCTCTCCCTCTTACTCTCACAGATATTGTGGAGCAAGCAGCAATAACAATGGGAATATTGGTTTTGCTGAGCCTAACCTAGTTAGTAAACTGCGCCAGCGAGCTTTTAAATGTCCAAATGCACATTCTACCACCATTCTGCACTTGATCAGCCTATAGTTGAACTGCTCCTTACAACTGTCCACGGTGCCTGTCTATGGCTTCATAAGGCATGGCATTAAGGGGTAGGCTGTGTCCCCAAGGATAACTATTGGCATTTCAACATCCCCCAACAGTAACTTTCTGGTCTGGGAAGTAAGTTCCTTCCTGCAGTTGTTCAAACAGACCAGAGTTCCTGAAGATGCGAGCGTCATGAACCTTTCCCGGCCATCCCACGTTGATGTCGGTGAAACGTCCCTTGTGATCCACCAGTACTTTCAGCACCATTGAAAAGTACCCCTTGCGGTTTATGTACTGGCTACCAAGGTGGTCCAGTGCCAAGATAAGGATATTTGTTCCGTCTATCGCCCCACCACAGTTAGGGAACCCCAATGCAGCAAAGCCATCCACTATGGCCTGCACATTTCCCAGAGTCACTACCCTTGATAGCAGCAGCTCAGTGATTGTGTTGGCTACTTGGTTCACAGTAGATTTGCCCACTTCAAATTGATTCCCGACTGACCGGTAGCTGTCTGGCGTTGCAAGCTTCCAGAGGGATATCGCCACTAGCTTCTCAACTGTGAGGTCTGTTCTCATCTTGGTATTCTTGTGCTTCAGGACAGGGGAAAGCAAGTCACAAAGTTCCATGAAAGTGCCCTTATGCATGCGAAGGTTTCGCAGCCACTGGGAATCATCCCAGACCCGCAACACTATGCAGTCCCACCAGTTTGTGCTTGTTTCCCGGGCCCAGAATCGGCATTCCACGGCAGGAACCTGCCCCATTACCGCCAGGATGTCCAAATTGCCAGGGCCCATGCTTTGAGAGAAGTCTATGTCCATGTTCTCATCGCTATCATGATTGTGCTGCCATCACCACTTCGCCTGCTTTTGAAGGTTCTGCAGGATAATGCGCGAGGTGTTTACAATGCTCACAACAGCAGCAATGATGGTGAGCTGAGCGGACTCCATGCTTGCCGTGGTATGGCGTCTGCAGGAGAGCAGAGTTGCAGCGGTGGAGGACGACAGTTAGCACCACGCACATTTCCTGAGGAAGAACACACGTACCCAGAAGCACATGACAGACAATTCACTATTGAGGCAATATCATCAGAGCAGAGTTGCAGCAGAAGCGGTGTGTGACGATGGTTTGCCATCCTACTGCACCATCTGCTGACAGCAGCACCCAGGACTCAACAGCGGTGGTGTTGGTGAGCTGAGCTGAGTGGGCTGCACGCTTGCCGTGGTATGTCTGCATGGAAAAAAGGCGCGAAATGATTGTCTGTCATTGCTTTCACGGAGGGAGGAGCAAATGGCGACATATACCCAAAACCACCCGCAACAATATTTTTTTTGTCCCATCAGGTATTGGGAGCTTAACCCAGAATTCCAATGGGCAGTGGAGACTGTGGGAACTGTGGGGTAGCTACCCAGAGTGCACTGCTCTGTAAGTTGATGCTAGCCACAGTAGTGAGGACGCACTCCGCCAACTTAATGCGCTTAGTGTGGACATATGCAATTGACTGTATAAAATCGCTTTCTAAAAATCGACTTCTATAAAATTGACCTAATTTCGTAGTGTAGACATACCCTGAGTGGCTTAGCATTCTATTCCTTTGTAACAGGGAGAATACCAATGGGCCCAATCCTCATTCCACTTAAACTAATGGCCAAGACTTCAGTGGGCACAGGATCAGGCTCATATGCTGTAGGACAGGAGAGCAACTATGAGAGCGGAAAAGTGACAATGTGCGAGTGGAATTCTAGAGAGTGATAAAAGGAAGGGAACTGAGGAAGGAGTTTGGGGTTGATGGTGAGTGGTTTTTTGAATTTTCACCTGATATTCCCTGGCACAGTGTTGAAGGTCGTTTTCTCCCATCACATGGTTAACATCACTCCTTGAGGTGGCCCATGTCGGAGAATAACAGAGTTCTCACTTTTTGTTTGGATACAGCAAGTCAGATACTTTATTTTCTCTAACAAAAAGTGAAAACTCTGCTTCCACACCCAGGAAAACCTGGGTGCTGACAACCATTGTCCTTTTCCTAGCATAGACAGGCCCTCCTAAGATAAGTAGGGGAGCAATGGCGCTTGTGATACACATTGGCTCTGGAGGAGATACACATGGTGGGATTCTTGAGGTGGGGGTAGGGGGACCATTTGTGTCCTACCATAGGTAACATTTTCATGCTTAGGAATGTAAGCTTATTGCCCACCTAGCGATAGTTTTACCACTGTTGGCTTAGGAGGGATCTATTTAAAAAACATCATTAGGGCAACATTATTGAAGTCAATGAAATAAGATTTGTTTCTATTTAAGTCAATCTAAACTGACTACTGCTTTGGGTAATCACCACCTGGTGTGCAGGAGAAATTTAAACTGACTTTAAGATAGGTGGAAGGAAGCAGGAGTGAGTTATGGGGACTTGTGCAATCCCTCCCCAGAGGAAAACTGTTTGTTTGTGGTCAGTGTGGGCATGGAGACAGCTAAAAGAGCTGAAGAGTGCAAGGGCTAGTTACAATATGAAAAGGTAGTCGCATGCTCCACTTGAACTAAATTACTCTACCTTTATTGCCCAGACCAAGTATGGAAACTTGCATTCCTTACACAGACACATAATTGAGAGATACATAATGCCCTTTATGGCAATAGGAAGTCTAGACACTGGACCTTTATGGTATGACTTGCCTTCTCCAGGTAAGGCACCTCTTACACTTCCCATTAACTGTCACATTTCACGTCTTTGTATTATCTTAGCTGTGAGGCACATACACAGAGGCGTTCTAGGGCTGGCTAAACCCACATGCTGTAATAAAGACTCTTATGACAGTGATGCTGTGAAAGAGGGTTGGAGGAGAATTTCCAAGGTGCTGTACTTTTATCGCAGCCCTCAAGCTATGTGGCACTGTGGCTAGGCTAGGGTAGTTAAGCCTATGTCACAAATGTCACCCTGATTCTGGGGCAGCTTGGACCAGTTCAGTCCCTGGCAGAAGATAGAGAAGTCCTCAGAGCTGCCTAAATTTGTGCCCCCATGGACAAGGTCCCATGGGCCTTATGCATTGGGATGTAGAGATGCCAGGGCCACAGATCTCACTACTCCCCTCTAATTCCCAACACGCTCCTGGACCGCCACCTGCACAAAGGGTTTCCTTTGCACGGGGAATTCAGCAGAGAGCTGATTCATAGATTCTAGGACTGGAAGGGACCTCGAGAGGTCATCGAGTCCAGTCCCCTGCCCGCATGGCAGGACCAAATACTATCTAGACCATCCCTGATAGACATTTATCTAACCTACTCTTAAATATCTCCAGAGACGGAGATTCCACAACCTCCCTAGGCAATTTGTTCCAGTGTTTAACCACCCTGACAGTTAGGAACTTTTTCCTAATGTCCAACCTAGACCTCCCTTGCTGCAGTTTAAACCCATTGTTTCTGGCTCTATCCTTAGAGGCTAAGGCGAACAAGTTCTCTCCCTCCTCCTTATGACACCCTTTTAGATACCTGAAAACTGCTATCATGTCCCCTCTGTCTTCTCTTTTCCAAACTAAACAAACCCAGTTCTTTCAGCCTTCCTTCATAGGTCATGTTCTCAAGACCTTTAATCATTCTTGTTGCTCTACTCTGGACCCTTTCCAATTTCTCCACATCTTTTTTAAAATGCGGCGCCCAGAACTGGACACAATACTCCAGCTGAGGCCTAACCAGAGCAGAGTAGAGCGGAAGAATGACTTCTCGTGTCTTGCTCACAACACACCTGTTAATGCATCCCAGAATCATGTTTGCTTTTTTTGCAACAGCATCACACTGTTGACTCATATTTAGCTTGTGGTCCACTATAACCCCTAGATCCCTTTCTGCCGTACTCCTTCCTAGACAGTCTCTCTTCCCATTCTGTATGTGTGAAATTGATTTTTTCCTTCCTAAGTGGAGCACTTTGCATTTGTCTTTGTTAAACTTCATCCTGTTTAACTCAGACCATTTCTCCAATTTGTCCAGATCATTTTGAATTATGACCCTGTCCTCCAAAGTAGTTGCAATCCCTCCCAGTTTGGTATCATCCGCAAACTTAATAAGCGTACTTTCTATGCCAATATCTAAGTCGTTGATGAAGATATTGAACAGAGCCGGTCCCAAAACAGACCCCTGCGGTACCCCACTCGTTACGCCTTTCCAGCAGGCTTTGTGGCTGGTGGCAAGGGGCTTCAGGGCAGCCATGAATTGGACCCATAGATTTTAAACTTGACCTCAGGCAGTCATTCATTCCACCGAAGGGTGGGGGGAGGCTGGAAACCTTGTTGGTAACAACATTGCTCATCTCCTCACTAAACTGAATGGTACAAATGTTCTTACTCTCTCCCCAGATGGAATTCTTCCCATGCCTTTGATAAAATCATCCTACGATGTAATGGATGCACAGTGATAATTAGACCGCTGTGAGTCATGTAGCTTGGATCTGGATTCAGGTTTCAGTGGTCTTGTGAAGAATCTGAAAAGCAGAGTATTGTGCAATAGCTTCCTCTCTGGATTAGTGCCTGTAGATTGGAGGCCTACAATGGGAAGCAAGTAATCTAATACTTTTGCAGGTGTATAGTGCTCTTAATCAGAAGAACTCAAAGCTCTCTAAAAATAATGCCCTGTATCTTTGGGGGGTTTTCCCCAGTAAAGCTACAGTGTGTGCATGTGCCAGGCGTTGGACTACTGTGTAGAATAGCTCTAGCTAGCCTCATTCATTCCTAAAGGGATTGGTATTCTGGAAGGGTCTGTGATAGGTCCCAATGCCTCGTGTACCAGACAGATTATGACAACCTAGTTACAAGCAAAACAATACACAGTAGGAAGAGGCTGGTTATTTCAATGGCTTTGTACAAAGAGACCTGTATTCACCCTCTGAGGCCTCATGAGCTTGTCTAAAAATAGTGACTGGACTTGTATCTTGTAATATGGAGAGGTAATTGTGGTGAGATTAGTGCAGACATGTGCTCCTAAACCCCAGAGGACCATAGCGTGAGAGCATTATTCCTGGGAGACGTTTTTGTAGTGCAGAGAAGGGGAGCGTAATGAATAAATGCCAGTGGAAAAAATTGAAGAGAAAGGGAAAGTGCAAGGAATAACAATCAGGAATTGAAATCCTTAAAGGAATAGCTACTTCAATGCCCTAAAGTACGGCACCCTGTTTAAGGTCACAGTAATTATTCTGTTTCCAAGCAATGTTTTTGCCAATATCAAAAATAAAAAGAGGTAACCAAAGTATTCTTGACATAATGAGCTCATTTCAGACCTGGCATCAGCAGTTTCAGTTCCATTGATGTCAGAGTCCCACCTGCTTATATCAGGTTGGAATTTGTCCCATTATTTCTGTGTGGCCCTCCTCTGCCACAGAATTCTGCAGTGATCTTGAGTAAGTCACGTAATCTCTCTATGCCTCCATTCCCCCATCTGTAAAATGGGATAATAGCACTTCCTACTTCACAGGGGTGTCAAGAGGATAAATACATTAAACTGTGAGGTGATCAGATAGTATGGAAATAGCTAACATATAAGTATCATAGATATATTTGTTTTCTAAAAGTTTTTTCAATGAAGTCATATTGATCACCTCAGCAGTGAGTTAAATTTAGGCACTGAATGGGCATTTCGTCCCCTTCAGCCAGACTCAAACCATCTTTTTTGGTTGGGCTAGCAGTTTTATTCCTTCCCTCAGCAAAAGGAACAAAATGTTAACACAGAGGGGGAAAAGTCTACTCTCTTACTCATCAAGGCATGAGTATTCCATGATATTGGCCCAGTATAATTGCAAAGAAATGATGACCCAGCATTATTAGGTCTCAGACCAGACTCTTTCAGAGATCTAGTCATAGTGATCATCATTTCAGTCTCCTAAAATCTTTAATGAGATTAATTCAATGAGAAGGGATCCTTTATCTGGCAACCAGCCCTACATTCTCAAGTTCATGTTGTTAAGAAATAGCCACTCTGCATGTACCTGCTGCTTCTCCCATATTTAGACTAATGAGGGCAGAGTTTGCATGGCTTGTTAAATGCTTCCTGTCATGTTCATATTCATGTTCTTGGAGAATTAAAAAAAAAAAGAGGCCAAGCAGAGAAGCATTCCATTAAAAGCTTATGACCTGGGCAGGTGCTTTGGACCTGTATTTGGAAAGGTGAATCTGTGGTTAAATAGCAGCTGGGAACACTAGTCCCAGAAAGAAAGAGGTCACATTCTCTTCTACTATAGTGATGCAATCCCCTACTGATTTCAATGGGGCTGCAAGCAGCAGGAGGAGGATTTGGTTCATGACTCAGCTGTGGAAATCTCATTTAAAAAGAGAACCAAAAAAATCCCCCTCAGAGCAGGATTGGGTGCAGCATGTCCGTCTTAACTGTTACATGCTGGGGATGAGAAATGAAGAGCCTTTGACAATTGATCTAGTGCTGTAAATGTCATGTGGTCTCTCTGCCCCCAGGATCTTGCAATCAAATCTAGACAAGATGAAAGACAGGACAACAGCTGTGAGGACGTTGAGAGCTGGGGGGCTTGATTCTCCATCACTCCGCACCTCATGCAGTCACTTACATCATGGCACAGAGAGTGTAAAAAGCCAGTGTTGTGACTGGTTAATATTTCACACCCAAATTGCACTGATGCAAATGACACCAGCAGGTTTAGGGCGGTGGAGAGCTGGGCCCCAAGACTGAGGTTACTAGTACAGGAAGGATTTCTGGCTGGGAAGCAGCTTGACAGAAAAGGAAGATTCGGAGGGGCTTGACAGAAAAGAAGTGGGAGACAGTCCCAGGCATAGGAGGAAGCAAATGTATGAATGAAGGTGTCATTGCTGAGAATGGACAGAAGACTAATGCAAAGAGCAAGTGGTAAGGAGGGCGAACTGGATGCAATGTAGAGAGAGTGTGGGAAGGAATGAGAGGAGAAACGTGGCAGTGACAAAGTCTATGTAGGCCTCTGAAAGTAAGCATGAGGCTCTTGAATTTGATCAAGTAAGAAATGAAGGTGTCAATGAAGGGGCTCAAAGAAGTGGTGATGTGGGTGGACCAGTGGGAAAGGCAGAGGACTTTAGCAGCAGCCCTTTGGTGAGGGGGAAGGACACAGAGGAGAAGGCCATTTGCTCTCTGTAAGTCATTCTTCTCTCCATCAAATTCAGATACTTCTATCTTCACTTCAGAGGCTGCACTCTACTGTCCTAACCTGCAAGGATTTTCAGTGAAAACCCCACATGCCAAACACCTTTTGTGAAGGGAGGCCAAAGAACAGTCTCCAATGTCCAGACTTGCTAGAGTATGGAGCAATAACACTGACCTTGTGGGATGGTTCTTGAGGTAGCCAGGACTGCTCATCATCTTGTTATCTCCTACCTCCAGCATGAGGGAGTCTTGCTTGTTTAGTTTGGTGTTCGCTCCCTGATGCCACCAGCTTGTCAGGCACTCTCCTCTGGGCTATGCCAGTCCTGTCTTTGCCTGGCAGGTTAACAAGAGGTGCATCCCAGTCCTAGAGTTCCCCTGAAGCATTCCACTATGTTGTCCAGCCCCGACACTGGTGCTCACAGAAATCCCAGATACTCTGACTCCAAAGGAGCAGTGTGCCCCAGTTTTACCTTCCTTCACTGCTCCTGTATAGTGTACAGCACTTGTGAGCACCTATAATAAATCTATTTAAGAAAGACTAGAGATTCCATTAGAAACAGGAGAAAGTGATGGAAGCAAATGGTTATGATACAAAACAAAATAATAAAATGTGAACTACAGCCTACACTTTATCAATTGTTACCCTTTCCTCTCTAAGAAAGTAGGTTTCCCCCCAAAGTTCAGTCTGTTGCAGTGCTGGCTGGCTTCACGGGAACCAGGATCCAGTCTTTAGGGAAACTCCCCTGCTCCACAAGCTGGCTTCTCAGCAAATGGATGCAGAGTGTCTTTTGTGATAGACTGAATCAGTCTTTTGCCTTTATTCACAAACAGGGCAATCCCCCTGTCTGTTATAATGTTCCTTTTTATTTCCAAGTGGTTTTTTTTGTATTACAGTTGTCTTTGGTGGTTTTTCATTGACTGTTCTGAACCTTACATTTCATCACTGGCTAATCAGGAAGGGATGACAACTCCTTCCCACTCAAGACATATGAGTCAGATGACTCACTTTTACTCATAAGACACAGTTTCCAGTATAGTTACATTATTCCTTAAATATTACCCATACACACATCTTACAATGACTGAGTATTGATAAGTTACAAGCGTTCAGTAGTGACCTCACATGCTACCCTTCATGGATAAAAACCATGGAAGTGGTAGTAGGTGTAGTGAGTTTATCAGGTCTGAGACCAGAGTTGTTTGTTAAGAACATAAGAATGTCCGTACTGGGTTAGACCAAAGGTCCATCTAGCCCAGTATCCTGTCTTCCAACAGTGGCCAATGCCAGGTGCCTCAGAGGGAATGAATATAACAGGTAATCATCAAGTGATCCATCCCCTGTCACCCTTTCCCAGCGTCTGGCAAACAGAGGCTAGGGACACCATCCCTGCCCACCCTGGCTAATAGCCATTAATAGCTCTATCCTCCCTGAACTTACTTAGTTCTTGGTGAGTCCCTTGCTGGCTGGTACCAATGGCCTCTGTGTCACACTTGGGAGTAGGAGTAACCAGACAAGATACAAAGCAAGTCTGAGTCTCAGTAGCTTAGTATCTAATTATATTGGAGGTGGGCTCAACCTGCAACTTGCATCCATAGTTTGAACACCCCAAAGTGCTAGTTATTTGGATCTGGGGTTCTGGGAAGGCTCATTATAAAGAAGGGGCTATTTGCAAACTGTAGCTCCATTCCTATCACCTGTAAAGTATGGGATGTTCTGATCCATGATGAATACTCTCTAAATATACTGGATTTATATAATAAACAGTTTCAATATAAAATATAAATGCAATTCACTCTTAAGTTGTGCTTCAAGTAATCTGAAAAAAGTAGGATCTATCATAATCTGAGAGCAGCAGTTTTGGTAAGACAAAACATTTTTGTTTGTGCTGGGTCTGCAATCCCTTTGCAAATTCTGCCCCACCCCCCTTTAAGCAGTACCTTTATCCAAAAGATCAGCTCAAGGCCTATGCAAGTTCCACTTACCTAGGGTTTAACTAGGTCTGGATGTAAGTGGGGCACATATCTCATGCTGGCATCTTCACAGGGATGCAGTTTTTCCTCTATAAATTACATAACAATGTCACAATGTATGAATGTTCTTGGCTCAGATTTAATGTGTTACACAATGGTCTCTGTGTGATGCAGCAATCATCCCTGGCACTTTAAAGCAATATTTCAAGGCTTTCAAAGCTTCATCTTTTATTTCACACAGTAACACCTGAAACTATAAACTGTGGGGCTTACTTTCTTATCTCTAAACCAAAAAGCTTTTCTCCTGTTATGCCCATCTGCTCCACTCTTGTGAACCATCAGCACTGTATGATGGAATGGAAATGTCAGGATTCAAGCCATAGGATTCTTGTACAATTCCTGTCAATTTTTGTAGACTGTCTGCTTAAAAGAAAGGAACGGACAGGCTTGGTAGGGTGTTACTGCCTGCAGCAGCTGCAATCCAGTCCACACCTGGTACTGTGTCTAGATCACATGTTTGACTTACCAGTGTTGAGAGGAGAGAGATAAGGTGGGTGAGGGAATATCTTTTATTGGACCAACTTCTGTTGGTGAGAGAAACAAGCTTTCAAGTTACCCAGAGCAGTTCTTCAGGGCTTGAGTAGTCCTAAACTTTATGCAAATGATATGTAAATTATTCAGTGTGTTCTGTTTGAGTTGCATGAAACCCATTTCCTAATGTTTAATATATGAGCTAAATTCTGCTCTGTTACACTCATGCAAAGCCATTGACTCCAATGATGTAGCTAAGAGCAGGATTTGGCCTTATAAAACCAATGTTGTTTGCTAATGGAAACAGTTCTATAGCTGCATATTTACTCTGAGTCCCGCTCATCTGCCATCTACACTTGTTAATCAGGACCCAATGCAACACTCCATACTCAGGCAAACTTCACACTAAACTCTATGGGAACTCTGTATGAGTAAGGATGGGTACATTTTGTCCCTAAATTTTGGAATCTGTGGAAAACACCCCTTCATAGCACCAGGGCCGGCACCAGCGGAGGAAGCACGTGCCTGGGGTGGCACATGCTAAGGGGCAGCATTCCATCCATTTCTGGGGCGGCACAGTCCGAGCAGCTTTTTTCTTGGGGTGGCAAAATGGTAGAGCCAGCCCTGCATAGCACCATCCTAGCTCACTTGGATTATAAAGCAACACTAACAGAAATCCCTAAAAATAACCAAAGTGGCTGCAGCACAATGGTGAATTTGCCTTCACATTGATCACATACAGCAGTCATTTTAATCGCAGGCGACCCTAGTAAAATGCAGATGCTGAAATAAGATCCACCTCTTACAGCACAAGGAAGTGGGAGCTGAGCAGGGAATTTGCTCTGGACATATCTCTTTTCCTACACAAAGAACAACTATAGACTTTGAATCGGAATGGCTAGATATTTGTTTAATTGGTTGTTTTAGATTTAGGAAACCAATAACAAGTAAAATCGTTATGAGAGCACAGTGTGTGCGTGCCTCTTCTGTACCAGGCTGCAATACCCCTGAGAACAAAATGGCAGGCAGAGTTCTTAGAACTTTTAAAACTCAATATATGTAAAACAGAGATATTAGTTTTCTAGCTATATATGCTACAGCATCTTTGCTGTCAGACAGAAGAGGGAGAAATGGAAAGGCCAGTGATAGTTCTGAATTGATCTTGCTTTCATGGTGGTTGGGCTACCTGTGGGGAGGGGCAGCTGGACTCTGTAGGGAAGGCAATTCCAGAGTTAATGGGCTACTAGCCTCTTCCTTACTGAGAATCTCTGCTGCAGCATAGCCTCCTGGCACATGCCTCATCATGAATAGCTGATTATCACTGCACAGCCTGGTCAGAAATTGCTTTTTTTTATTGTTGTTACAATTCAATGCATTTTTTTTGACAACAGCTCATGTGCTGGAGTGTTTGTGTTTCTTAGCTTTGTAATGCCCTATAGTTGTGCTCTAGAAACAACTGGCTATCAGCAATCTGAGTAATTAGACCCCTGCTAGGTTTACTCTGAACTAATTAACTCTCTTCTCCTGGAATTACTCCCAGCCCATCTGATCACCTAAAGACCTACAGATTTTGTTTAGATGTTTTGGTGAGATGATACATGGCATATTCTCATCCTGAGACCTCTTACCAAACAGAACTAGATGCAAGTGCTGGGATGTTGAAAAATCCAGTTCTTTCACTGTTTTTTACTGCATTAGCCTAAATTCTCCTCTCTCCTGCGGGTACACAGATACGTGTCCACCTAGATGCACTGTGGTTTTGCTACATGGAGTGAAGTGCCATGTCAGGAACATGGTGAAACTGTGCCTCTTTGTAGAGATGATGGGGCTCACACACTGATCCACCCCTATTCATATCTACTAGCCATTGACCTGTGTCTGTGTGAAGAGTTGTAGTGCTCCAGAGGCTATTTTAGTCCTGAGGTATATAGGACTCTCTGTAAAGCCGCTTCAAAGCACTTTACAAATATTCATAAACTAATGCACACAGCACCTCTACTCAGTTTTACAAATGAGGGATCTGAGGCTCAGAGAGGTCCCAGAGGGAGTTCTAACAATGGCTCAGATTCCAATGCAGGAGGAAGAGTGGCTTTAGCCATTTTGCTGGCCAGGGAGGATACATTATCTGGAGAAATTAGTGATTGTCAAGAAGGGCAGGAGACATCACCGCATGGAGTGACTCAGCTTCCCATCCCAGACATCCCACCACAGGGGATCCTCTGTTCTCCCTCAGTTATCCTTGGTCATTACGCATGTGGCAAACACTTTAGTAGCAGAGTCAGTTTCCACAGGCCCCCAACACCCAATCACAGGTCAGTCTGGACCTACATCTGAATTTCACTAAGGGTCCCTTTCTCTGTGATGGGCCAGGCCAAACCAATCCAAACACACACCCCATCTCCAGACTTTAGAGTGTTTGGGATCCTGAATGTCACAGCTAGGGCCTGTCTGCCCTGCAAATATCTGCTGCTTCATGCTCCTCCGGGAGGCAAGGCTGGGGAGACATGGAGTGACCGATGGATGTGCAGTGAAATTTAACAAATGGTTACTGACCTTTACGAGCCAGGATGCCGTGAAAGGTCTAGCAACCTTGGTGCAATGATAGGCATCCTGTGTCTCCTGGGTAATCATATACAGGGCCCTGTGGGCCAGCTGCTGCCTTTGTCTGGAGCGAGGTTTTTTTATCATTAGATTTTTATCTGAATATTCCAGCCTTGATGTCTTGTTTGTCTGCTTCTTCCTCAACCATTGTCGCACGTCTTTCCACACAATCTTTTATACTTGGAATGCCCTCTCCATAAAATCCTTCAGATACCTTCGCCAGACCCATTTCCCCCAGGATGCTCATATGAAATTAACCAACTAATAAAAACTGCTGACTACAGAGGAGCTTGGTGTAGGAGGAAGAGGGAAATCCCTTTCATTATATGTTTCTCCACCCCTCCTCCCCAGTGGCGTAGCCAGGTTCTAACAGCAGGGGGAGCGAACACATAAAAAAAGGCGCTACCCACTGTGAAGCAGCAAAGAAAAAAAGAAAGGGGGGGAGGGAGAGAAACCCAAATCTTGCCGCCGAATTACCCGCCTCCAAATTGCCGCCGAAGACCCGGAGCGACTGAAGAACCCGAGTGAGTGTAAAAATTAAAAAGGCGCCACTTTTGGGGAATGTGCTCAGTGGGAGAGGCCACTCCCCCCAGCTACGTTACTGCCCCTACCGTCCTTGTGTTACTGTCTTCTTAGGCTCCAATCCTTCAAGTTACTCTGTGCAGGTAAACCCTTGCATCTACGCAGAGCCCCACTGAAGCCAATGGGGTCTTGTTGTTATGTCCACCTATCCTTTCCATTTCTAAAGCACCCATAACCATAGTATCTTGGCATCATGGAGGAACTGGGCCAGAACGAGAAGTTTATCTAATGAAGGGAGCCCAAGATACTGTAACTGGGTAATGACTTTCAACTCTGATCCTACTGATCTTTGCATTGGTGACCTACAGGCAAGTTTTTGTATCCCTTGACCTCCGCTGGCATCTGATTTATTTGTGAATTCCCATATGCTCAGGAGCCTTCCAAAGCAGCACACTAGAGTATTTCCATGGACGTGCACGGTGTACAATTAGTAGGTTGTCCCAGGGTTCTTGTTTGGGGGTGAGGGGGAATTGGCATTGTAGCTGAGGCTGATATGTCTATAATAGATGGGGCTGGAGAGGAGGAGCAGACTGGGTTGACCCTATGTTGTCTTGCCTCATACCACATAATTATCTCGGGATACAGATGTTTCTATGATGCAGCTGCTGCCCTTCTTTGTACTTTCACACAGTATGTGCAGTTACCTCTCAGTTTTTCAGGCTCCACTGGATCAGAGCAGTCTGGCAGCTGCAGCATAAACTGAAGTGAATGTGTTTTTAGGGATTGCTGCAGTTACTCTGACATGCCCAAGTTAGTGGGTGGTCTGCAAAGAGGCAAAACAGAGTCGGAGGGCTAGATCCCTGGTTCCAGCAAGGCTGCTTTGTGTTACTGGCAGCACAAAGCATCCTCAAAGCCAATTTAGCTGCAGGTGGAGCAGTTCCCATGCACAGGGGAAACCCCAGGTGGTACAGACTAACTGTAATAGCCCTTACACCATTCCCTTCCGGGCCATCAGCAGAGGTGGTGTGTCCTGAGGAAACTAGAGCATGTCCAGGTCATTTCTGTGCCCCAGTGATCCCCAGCTGCAAACAGCCCTTTGGGGTCATGGACAGCTGGTGTAATAAAGAGCAGTTCTGAGGCTTCTCTACTTTACACCAGACCAAAGAGTGGCAGAGTGGCCAGACAGCCCCTAGAGCAGGAAGCATAATGTTGACTTAAAGCTGCCTGTGTCCACATTTTCAAGGTGCACTAACCACAGGCTCTTGGGTTTGAGAATTTTAACATTTTCCTACGTTAATGCCTCTGTTCCAAATTACTAGGCAGAGGGGGTTGGAACCAAATATCTGGAGCCAAACCTGCCCCTTAGGTTTTAGTTCCACGTCCGCTCCCAGACTGGAAGGTGCCTCTCTCCTGGACAGGGAGCAATGTCAGGAAGGGGCAAGAGTGACTATCAGCATTGGGCTGCAGCTAGAAGGCACTCAGCTCCACAAAGGATCATGCTCCCAATGAACTGCTGTGGTAACTTGCCTTACCTTGGGCATTGCTTAGATGACCTTAGAATGCACTGTTATACAGATGTGATATTTTTAAGTACATCCTTCCAGGTAGTTACAAGTTTCTGGAATAAAGTAGACAAGCTGTGTGGTGCTGCAATATATAATGACCACTTATTAGGATCACCTCTGTTTCCTATGAAATCACCGGAGGCTGTGTAAAATATGCAGCTCGGGTCCATTATTTGCTCCCCTGGGCAGCAACTAGCTAGAGGTATTGGAATAGCAAAGATTTCTATATTCATTTAGTCATGCTCATCAACCTTTACTCAGAGACTTGATCTGTGGTGATGGCCAGGGGATAATTAGATTTCTGCCTGTTCAAGTTTAGGATCTTTATGATTCAGCAGAGTCTGTTCAGTTGAGCTGTTTGCCTACTGTTTAGGGACTTCACTAAAGAAAACGCAAGTTCATTATATAAGTGCAAAGTAAGTGTATTACTGAGTGATAGGCTGGGTTTTTCTGCAGTGAAAAGGAATGAAAAATACCATTGCTCATCACTCAATTATCCCTGTGTTTAGATGTCTGCAATAATGATCTTGTTCTAAAAGCAACGTTCACTTAACTGGATCTCAGTGGCTCTGGCTATTCTATGTATAAAGTGATGTGTGTCTTGGGCCATGAGATTTAGTTGTACATATTTTGACAGAAAATAAATTGGGAGGCATCACCAATGCAGTGGAGGGTGGGAATATTACACTGGAAGAATTTGACCTTGAGGACAGGAGTAGCAGAAACGGGATGAAATTCAATAATACAAAGTGCAAGACCGTGCCCTTCAGGGTGAATAACATGAATTTCAACTATAAGGTGGGGGAGTCATCAGTTGGAAACAACACAAGAGACTAAAGACCTAGATGTATTAGTCAATTAGAAGATGACCATGAGCTGCCAACGTGATGTGGAAGCAAAAAAGGCAAATGTGATCCTAGGATCACATCAGATGAGGCATTTCCAGTAGAGGTAGGAAAGTATTAATGCATTGTGGAAGGCACCGGTAAGAACTCATGTGGAATACTGTGTACATCTTTCTTAAACATGGGTGACCAGAATTTAATTCACACTAGACCAGGCATGGATAACATCTACTAGGATGATCAGGGGAATGGAGACCCTATCTTATCACTTGCATCTGAAGAAGTGAGGTTCTTACCCACGAAAGCTTATGCTCCCAATACTTCTGTTAGTCTCAAAGGTGCCACAGGACCCTCTGTTGCTTTTTACTATCTTATCAGAGGAGACTAAAAGAGCGCAGCTTGTTTAACCTAGCAAAACCAAGGCCAGGGGAATATTATGTCTCTCAATAAATAAATTGAGAGTTTGTAGAACTATTTCACAATCAAACATACCCTTCAATAATATAATTTGTTCATTTTCCCCAGGAGTCAAAACACTTCCAGATCCATCTGAAGCTTCATGTTAGTAGAAAAGCCCGGAAAAAGAGAAGTTGAATGGTGTGATGCCACTGTTGGCATCTTTATAGAGATCTTCTGTGGTGTTTTCTTCAGAAACAAGTGGGTCACTTCAATGTGATACATAGGGACATAATCCTTCCCCACTGCATTTTTCCTTCTCATCACAGCCAAACTTTTTGCAAAGAGTGGGCCCCTTATACAAGGCTCAGCCATGCACACCTTGGTCTGGTTTCACCTTAGTGGATAATTTCCTGACAGTTTTTAATATACATTCAGTCTCCTTTTTCAGTGCTTACTGGACAGTGGTAAAATAGTTGTTCTGAGGGACATGGAACCTTAAATTTTTGCTCTGAGTATAGTGTTTAAGATCCAAGCTTATGATTCTAGGAAATTAAAGACATCATGCAGTAATTCTTCTTTCCTCCCTGGCTTTCATGTGCACTTCCCAGGAATATTAGTTCACAGACTCTGTGAGCAGCTTTCTTGGTATTGTCTCTGGGGCAATGCTTGATACATTTTTCTCTCCTCCTTGCAGATGGAACTCTTCCCTTAGGTCCTTAAATAGGCTAATCCTTCCTTACAGGAAAGTAATGAGAAATTAATTACTGTAGTCTCTGATAAACCAGGCGAGTAGCAAACTTTAGACTGGTGGTGGATAACGCTACACTAGAAAGTAGCAGAAGTCAGACAGACTTTCTGTGTATTAGAGCAGCTTCTCCTCTTACGGTGGCGAAGATCATCTCTTTTTTTATAACTAATGATCCACGTCACACTTGAAATTCAAACCACAAGGTTTGACCACCGCTAGGTTGGTTTTCAAAATGACTGTTTATTGCAAACAGCTTTGAGGAGGTAGGTAAATTTTGGATAGGAGGATGGTGATGTACTCTAGTATTCTCCTTTTTCATGTCCAGGGATTTACATGTAATGTACCAGTTTTAGCCCATGTTTAAAGCCTTGACCAGTGCAGTGAGAATCCATTCTTTACCCAGAGAAGATTGTTAACTGGAGGGCAGGGAGAAGTGACTTCTTTTCTTGCTGATGGAGTATAGTTTTCGGAGCCTCTGAAGCTTCCTCCTGGCCTGGATCTCTGCAGAGGTTCTCATTGCTGCTCCTGCCTTACGTAAAGGGCTGGACTGTGAGATCTTTACTCAGTAGCATCTGATGCAGCAAGTAGTTCCATTGACTTCAGTAGAACTGCTGATCTCATGGAGTAAGATGTAACACAGTGTAATGGTATCAGTTTGGCTCAAAGTTAACTCAGGGTTTTGGGGAAAGTGGGAAGGGGAATGCCAAAATATCTAACGGGCAGATCTGCTCTTCCATTGGTAGCAAGCATTGCTCTAGGTGCGTAACTGGAGTACCGAATTGTTGGCCTGATTTCACTCCCACTTACAGTGGTGCAAATCAGGAATAGCTCCACTGAAGCCAATGGAGTTACACCAGTGTACCAGGAGAGCAAGATTAGCATTATGCCTGGAATCTTAATGTATATTTTGGAACAGGAACAGTGAGGATAGAAGCATAAACAAGTTTGGGTTTTGGGGTTAATTGTTTAACCCTAGTGACTGTGGGGAAAGGAGCTTAGATGAAATCAATGGGATTACTCACCAATGTAAGTACTTCTCAGTCTGGCCCTAAGTGAGCATTACCGAGTCCTGTCTTGGGCATGATGAAAGTAACCCTGGCTATTGTAAATCCAGCAATGGACAGTCATGGACCATCTCTTCACACACTTTCCTCACTGGTAAATTGAAATTAGTTAGTCCCCATCACCTTAACGCTGCAGGGATGGGAATATTAAAGACTATATCTGGCACCCAGCCAGTGTCCGATACTAAACAAACTGACACCCTTGACATTCCCATGAAATATTAACACTAGTAAGACCCAGTTCTCCTCTCACTTAGACCAGTGTGAATCAGGGGTAACTAATGGAATCAGTGGAGTTACACCTTTGTAGTGCTTGCACAAGTAAGAGGAAAATCAATCTTACAGAGAACAAACAAAAAGAAAAAGCGAAGATGAAAGCCTGTTAAGAGGAAAGTACTAAGTCACTGCTTCTTCACGCCTCTGGAAAACAGTTCTTGTATCAATGATTCACTGTGGAGAACTAGAACAGCTAAAGTCCCCCTTGAGTTAAGTCACAAATGTCTATTGAAAAACCGGTAATTTCAACCATACAACAGTGCATCTTTCAGGCTTATGTGGCATTTGGTCTTCTGTCTGCTGCATGTGGCTGGGAGGAATTAAAAATCAAAAACACCTCCGGGCATTCTCCAAAGCAGCATCACAACTGGCAATCTCCCAGTAACACCCACCAAATGAGGTTCTGAATGTTTGTTAAAGAAACCAGAGCAAAACTTAATGGGCCTCATTCTGATTTTAGGTTCACCAGTGTAAATCTGTAGCAACTTTCCTGAAGTAGAAATATGACCAATGCAGACCCAGTGTGAGAGCAGCATCAGTCTTTATAGCTATTTTTTCATGAAGAGGAATTTTTCCTCTGATATTCACAAGTTTATTTCAACCATCTTCAAACTAAGTGTCCATATTGTATTTTTCTAATATCACAGGTTTATAGACATTAGAGACAGAAAAGACCTAGTAAGTCACCCATTATTTCTTCCGACCAATGCACGATTATTACTAGCATTTTAATCGGACTATCTTTTAAAAGTCCTATGCTATGGAGCTTCCATCATTGCCCCTGAAAGATTATTCCTCATCCTAATAGATTTCACTGTCAAGAAGGTTTTCTGATATTCGGCTTATATTTTTCACTTCAACCCCACTGCTACTAACTATGTCATCTGGACCACCATAAATCATTCTCTCTACAGTCTTGTAGGCATTATCATGTCCTGCCTTGGGCCAATACCCTGCAACAGTTCTACATGGATGAACCCCCAATGGGCACAAGGTTTTCTCGTGTAGATCCAACTGCAGGATCAGGGCCATAGTCTTTATTAGATGAGTTATACATCTTTGGCTGTCTTTACGCTTCCCTCAGGTCCTGCTGCCCTGTTGTAATTTACAGTATTGCTTTAAATTGTGGAAATCCTGCCAGGTTGGTTGGATTATTTTCTTGCAATTCTTTCCAGCTGATGATGCCAGAGAACAGGCATTGCGTAGATCTGAGAAGGGAGAGCAGATTTGAGTAACACCTCACCCTGATTTTTCTGACTTCTGCCTCAGAAATGGGTCTTTGCCTGAATCTGTTATTTTTTGGAAGTTTCTTCCAAACTTTCCAGTGACACAATTACTAGCTTATATTTATTTTCTACGGTGGATGACTTCTACCTCTAATACTTTGTATTTATGTAGCACTGTTCAGCCTATAATCTCAGAGTGTTTCACAACCAATTAAGGGTCCCTTCTGAGGTATATATTACAAGCCCAGTTTTACTGAGATTATTACTTACCCAACTGAGATACATAATAACCAATATTGTCTCATTATTTCCTTGCACTCCCCTATTGGTCTATATCTATCTGTTGTCTCTTTAGGGCAGGGACGATCTTTTCGTTCTGTGTTTTGTACAGCACCATCGCACACTGAGTTCCTGCTCCATCACTCAGGATTTAGGCACTATGGTAATACAAATTAATAAATCCCCATCAAAATTGGGACTAAAACCTAGAACTCGTGACTCACAGTCCTGTGCTCTAACTAGTAGACAATTTTATCTTCCTCTGGAATACTAGACATTAGAATATACTGCCTGTTTTTCTCCCTTACAGTACAAACACAACAGAAACTTGGCAGACCACTTCCTCTTTTTAACTCTCCAGTTTCATGCAGCTTAAATTTCCCCTTGCACCTGATTTTGCCCACTTCCCCCCCAGGAACTATTATTGTACATTAATCTAACTCCCTCCGGAGCAAAGATTAGTGCTTTGTGAATCAAAGCATCTTTTTCATATGTCCAACCTCCACCCCTGGGATTACCCAAAAGACCATGACGGCTATGGCTCAGCTCTGCTCTCACTCTGTTTAACTCCAGTAAAGTTACTGCTGATTTGCTCCAGTGCAGTGGTCCCCCACTCTCCAGCAGAAGACTGTCAATGACAATGAAAAATAGACTTCCATTGCCTCCCAATTTGAGACAGACCTGGGAACTTACTGCTAAATTCTATACTTGCAGCACACTTTTTTTAAACAATATCTACTGTCAGTGTTCAACCACGACAATGATGAGACAAGAGGCAGATGCTGGTTACAATCAGTGGGCTAAATCTGGTCCAATTTACACTGGTGTAAATTCACTTACTTCGGTGGAGTTCTCCAAATTGCCATCGGTGTAACTGAGAACAGAATCTGGTCCCTTTTATTTCTTTGTTACATCTTGCAGTCTAGTGAGCACATGAAAGCATTGACTAAGTGGAATTGGAAATTGGATACTCTCAGCAGGGACTCTTCTGTTTGTAACCCCAATGCATGCTCTTATCTATGTTCACATGCAGAAGTCACAAGCACCAGTATCGGTCATGTGACTACAGAAGTAAGTCATGGAAGATTCTAAAGAGTTTAAGACTGATCCTGTTCCTGCTGAAGTCAATGGCAAAACACCCACTGACTTCAATGGGGGCAGGATCACAGCCCCTGACTGGTAAGCAGGGCAGACAAAGGCAGAATGAAAAGACATAAGAGAGGCTGTACTGGGTCAGACCAAAGGTCCTTCTAGCCCAGTATCCTGTCTACTGACAGTGGCCAATGCCAGGTGCCCCAGAGGGAGTGAACCCAACAGGCAATGATCAAGTGATCTCTCTCCTGCCATCCATCTCCACCCTCTGACAAACAGAGGCTAGGGACACCCTTCCTTACACATCCTGGCTAATATCCATTAACGGACTTAACCTGCATGAATTTATCCAGTTCTCTTTTAAACGCTGTTATAGTCCTAGCCTTCACAACCTCCTCAGGCAAGGAGTTCCACAAGTTGACTGCGCTGTGTGAAGAACTACTTCCTTTTATTTGTTTTAAACCTGCTGCCCATTAATTTCATTTGGTGGCCCCTAGTTCTTGTATTATGGGAACAAGTAAATAACTTTTCCCTATTTACTTTCTCTACATCACTCATGATTTTATATACCTCTATCATATCCCCCCGTAATCTCCTCTTTTCCAAGCTGAAAAGTCCTAGCCTCTTTAATCTCTCCTCCTATGGGACCTGTTCCAAACCCCTACTCATTTTAGTTGCCCTTCTCTGAACCTTTTCTAATGCCAGTATATCTTTTTTGAGATGAGGCGACCACATCTGTACGCAGTATTCAAGATGTGGGCGTACCATGGATTTATACAAGGGCAATAAGATACTCTCCGTCTTATTTTCTATCCCCTTTTTAATGATTCCTAACATCCTGTTTGCTTTTTTGACTACCGCTGCACACTGTGTGGATGTCTTCAGAGAACTATCCACGATGACTCCAAGATCTTTTTCCTGATTCATTGTAGCTAAATTAGCCCCCATCATATTGTATGTTTAGGTGGGATTATTTCTTCCAATGTGCATTACTTTACATTTAGCCACATTAAATTTCATTTGCCATTTTGTTGCCCAATCACTTAGTTTTGTGAGATCTTTTTGAAGTTCTTCACAATCTGTTTGGTCTTAACTATCTTGAGCAGTTTAGTGTCATCTGCAAACTTTGCTACCTCACTTTTTACCCCTTTTTCCAGATCATTTATGAATAAGTTGAATAGGATTGGTCCTAGGACTGACCCTTGGGGGACACCACTTGTTACCCCTCTCCATTCTGAGAATTTATCATTTTATTCCTATCCTTTGTTCCCTGTCTTTTAACTAGTTCTCAGTCCATGAAAGGACTTCCCTCTTATCCCATGACAACTTAATTTACGTAAGAGTCTTTGGTGAGGGACCTTGTCAAAGGCTTTCTGGAAATCTAAGTACACTATGTCCACTGGTTTCCCCCTTGTCCACATGTTTGTTGACCCCTTCAAAGAACTCTAATAGATTAGTAAGACACGATTTCCCTTTACAGAAACCACGTTGACTTTGCTCAACAACTTATGTTCTTCTATGTGTCTGACAATTTTATTCTGTACTATTGTTTCAACTAATTTGCCCGGTACTGACATTAGACTTACCGGTCTGTAATTGTTCGGATCACCTTTAGAGCCTTTTTAAAATATTGGCGTTACATTAGCTATCTTCCAGTCATTGGGTACAGAAGCCGATTTAAAGGACAGGTTACAAACCATAGTTAATAGTTCCGCAACTTCACCTTTCAAAGTGGCTGAAAAAGGAAGCATCTCTCCACCAGGGTAATTAACCAAATGTTTTTCTTTGTATGTGTCTGGTTTTTTTACATCAGGATCAGCTGCAGTGTTGATATTTTAAACTAATTAAATTCACAGTTCTGCACAGACCTCTGAGCAGCCAATACACTGGTTTATATAATTTACGATTTATTATATAAGAAATTGCCCCAGTCAGCACAGCAATCTGTTAGAATTAAATCAGTTTATGTAATCCACAAAGTAAAATCTGTAAATTGTGTGAAAGGTTTGCTCTTCTGACTAGTAATGTAACTCCTGAAAAAAAGCAGAGAGATGATAAAATTTTCTGCCAGAGAAATAGAGACGGGGCAATGAAAAATGTGCCATGCATCTTTCTAGTTGAACTTGTAAGGATCTGATTTCTATTTTTAAACACTTTTGACACATTTGTTCCCCCCATTTTTACTGTTGGGCCTGGATCCTGCAATTAGATCTGTGTGGCCAGATCCCTATTCCCTCCGAGAACCACAACAATACCCACATCCCCCTGCTCAGCTCCAAATACAGAATTGGAGTTTTTAAATATCTTCACTAGCAGGAACAAACCTCAGATCTATTTTAGTGTAATGATTTCTGAATCTCAGCTTCAGAAGATTTAGAAATAAATCATATTTTGTAACAAAAATACTTAATTATATTCATTTCTGAAGGTCCTATCACGTACTAATAGACATGACTCTGGGATTCTTAATAACCTTTGAGTAACAATTTTTAAAAAATGTTCCCTGTCTATAAATGTCCTTTGGCTTCAAATGGAGTTTTGGGTCCTCAGCCCTTCAGAAAATCGTGCCCCAGGAGTCTGATCCAAAACCCAGTGAAGTCCATCAGAATCTGACTTCAACAGGCTTTATATCAGGCCCTAAGTGAGTGGCTGATTCTCCATTGCCCTGCACCTTTTGGGTCCCGTACCATGTCTTTGGCTTGCTTTCCCTAAACTGAAATCTTTTCCTCAAATACCCTAAACACTGCCTAAAAATGTAAGTCTCAAACTTCTGGAGTGCAGTAAATATGGCGGAAGAATCAGATCTATGCACAAAGGAATGCCAATTCCCTCCAAACTGAACTTTGGGGGGAAAAGCCCATGCACTCCATCATGTTTACATTAGAAGTACAATGCATTAGTGTAATATTCTTCCCACTTCTCAATTGATATAAGTAAAGGTTTTAATTATTGAAATTATGCAGTTGTAAAAAAATGATTTAATGAAATTATTCCTCTCATTTACATTCATGGGCTCCCTGCATTCAGACAGTATGACACATGGTAAATTACACTGAAGTGTGGTAGAATAATTACCAAAGTTGTAATTCAGCCTGAGGACCCTGCACTTAAATCATTTCAAGTCTAAGTGAAATCAAACTGCAGGAAAGTAGATCCAACATCTTCTAAGGAGGATTAAATGTGACACCTGGCTTTTGAAATTCCTACCCCCTTTCTTTTATTGAACTGTGACCTAGACTCAAATATAATAATGTCAATGGGATGTTCTTGTAGAACTGAAGTCTGCTTCCATTGAATTCAATGGCAAAATGTCTATTGAGTTCCATGATGCAGATGAGTCTTGGCAACCTTTCTGTAACATCTCTGATGTGGGCTCCAGGCAGGCAGTGTACTACCTGGGACATCATGTCAGTCAGCAGCTAGATGCCTCCATCCCCCTCAGGAGGGAGTCCCTGACCACCATCACCACCCTACAAGGGAGGGTGTGTGTGCGTGCATACTGTGCAGCAACTCTTATCAAAACTGACTTCATTCTTTGAGATTACAGATTTGGTTGATAAAGGCCACTGCATAGATGTAATATACTTAGACTTATGTAAGCCATTTGACGTTAATACCATACAACATGCTGATTAAAAGAATAGCACTATACAATATCAATTGAACACACATTAAAAGGATTAAGAACTGGCTAACCAGATCTCTATTCAACATTTTCAGCAATGATTTTGAAGTAACCATAAAATGACTGCAGCTAAAATTTGCAGATGACACAAAGATTAGCAAAGTGCTAAATAATGGTGAGCTCAGGGCAGTCGTACAGAGCAATCTGGATCCCTTGGTAACCTGGGCCCATTCAAACAAAATGTGTTTTAATACAGCCAAATGCAAAGTTATACATTTAGGACCAAGGAATACAGGCCATACCGATACAACGGGGGGATGGGGCGGGTATCTCTTGGAAAACGGTGACTGAAAAGAATTTAGGGATCATAGTGGACAAACTGAACATGAGCTCCCCATGCGATGCTGTGGTAAAAGGACTTATGCAATCCTTGGGTGTATAAACAGGTAAGCAGTGAGTGGGAGGTGATTTTACCTCTGTAGACAGCATTAGTCAGACTGTTCCCGGAATACTGCATACAGTTCTAGTGTCCACGTTTTAAAAAGGACAACGAAAAATTGGAGAGGATGTAGAAAAGAACCACAAAAATGGTTGGTGGGCTGGAAAAAATGGCTTACAGGGAGAAATTTAAAGAGATTACTTTGTTTAGCTTATCAAAAAGATTGAGGGTATGTCTAAACTGCAATTAAAAATCCATGGCTGGCCTATGCCAGCTGATTGGGGCTTGCAGGTCCGGGCCTAAGGGGCTGTTTAACTGTGGTGTAGATGTTCTGACTTGGGCTGCAGCCTGAGCTGTGGGACTCGCCCATCTTGCAGGGCCCTAGACCCTTGGCATCTACACGGCAATTAAATAGCCTGTGACAGGTTGCTATCAGCAGCATCATGACTACTGACAGAGCTGTAGCCTGGAGAAGGCTGCAGGCCCAACTAAGGGCAATTATATGCTTTCTGGTGGGGGATTGTGAACACCTGGGTGGCAATCACTGGGTTAACAAGGTAATTGGGGAGAATATAAGTAGAGGAAACCAGCTACAAAGGTAGCTGAGGAGGGAGCCCAGCCCATGTTATGGGGATGTAAGAGGGAAATAAATGAACGTCTTGGTGAAGAATAAACAGGCAGCCTGTGTTTATGATTACGGCATAGGTGCCGACTCTGTGGGTGCCCTCCGTGGCCAGAGCACCCTGGGAAAAAATAGTGGGTGCTCAGCACCAACCAGCCACAGCTGATTGGCAGTGGGGGTGTAGCGGGGGTGGAGTAGCCCCAGGGAAAGCTAGAAGTTGGTGCTTATGGACTGTAGAACCATCTGAACTGGCCAGATGGTGAAGTTAACCAGGTAGCGATGGAGGCACTGTGTGACACAGCCTCTTACCATGAGACCTGCAAACCCGAGTGAGTTGGCATAGGCCAGCCACAGGTTTTTAATTGCAGTGTCAACATATGTGGAGAAGGGACCTGATTACAGTATATATAAATACCTTAACAGGCAGAAAATACCGGGTACTAAAGGGCTATTTAGTCTAGCAGAGAAAGGCATAATAAGAACAAATGTCTGGAAGCTGAAGCCAGACTAATTCAAACTAGTAATAGGCACAAATTCTTAACAGTGAGGATTAGCCACTATCACACACTGCTCAGGTAAGGGCTGGGGTCGCCATCTCTTGGGGTCTTTGAATCAAGGCTGGATGCCCTTCTGGAAAATATGCTTTAGCCAAAAATGTTACATTTCAGTCATATGCAAGTTGTTGAGCTCAATTCAGGTTTAACTGTGAAATTTAATGGCCTTTGATATACAGGAAGTCAGACTAGATTTAATGGTCCTTTCTGGCACTAAACTCTCTGAATCTGTTATCTTAAATTTTTTTGGTCCCATCTCTATAAATAATCATCATTCCTGTATATGCCAAAAATGTGTTCTGTTTGAATATATGGGTATATTTATTTCAGTTTCATTATGTTCTATAGCTGTATCTGAAAAATGTAACAAAGTAAAACTCCAGTGTAATATAAACAATATTATATTCATGGCACCTAATTACAAAAAAGAGTGACGCACTAAAAATAGCATTCAGTATAATAAAAGGGGAATAATTAATACTGCAGCAGGAACCTGACAGCTAACTTGTTAGTGAAACTTTAATGGGCAGGGTTGGTTTTTCATTAGCAAGCATAGGCAATGAGGAGGATGGCTTCTGTGGAAACCTGAAAATTGGGTTATTCAGGAAAAGCCACAACTGGCTCCTTTGGGGAGCTCATGCAACAGTTGTATAGGTTCCATTGAAGTCCCACAGGATCCACATTCATTGAAGGGGATAATGGGTCTCATGTAGAGTAAACAGGGAAGCAACAAGCTTGCAAAGGCAGCAGAGCTCCAGCTGCTTTATAACCTCCATGCAGTAGTGAGTGCTGCTGGCCTTGACTCTTCAAGCTACGCTGAAGTGCTGCTGTCAGAGGGCTGCCTTTCTCTCCTTCCCTCTAGCCTAGGGAATGCTGGTTCCCTTCTTACCCCGACACTCTCCCTCTGTTAGTGAATCTCCTATTGTAACTGGCTAGGTTATATGCTGCCCTTTACCGCATGGAATCAGAAATATACAACCGTGTGCTATTGCCATTGGCCCTATATGATTATCTGCTAATGGAGATTCCCTTTTAGTTCAAGCTGTGTTTCTGGAGCAGCAGGCTCAACATGCAAGCCCTGCTATTGCTCAGAAGTTCAAAGCGGCCCTGGTGTAGTATAGTGATGACAGGTAAGTTCCTAGATGGCCATGTTACAATATCACCTTTATGATAGCTTAACTCTTTCAGGTAAGGAATAAAGATCACAGGTGGGAAAACCTAAACTTATACATACCTCCAGTGAAATAAACAGCTGATGTAATTGGCACAACTCCATTGTAACTGGGCTGTGGATTAACTTAATTAATTTTATGGCTAGAAGAAAGAAAATGGCTGCAGCTGGAGGATAAATAATTTACTGGAAACCAGAAATGGACAAAGATCTGATACTTAATTTCTCCAAAGGTCTGGGGATGTGTGGAGCTGGCCATAAAGTTTTTGATTCAGGGCCACGTCTCCTGGATTTAATAGCTGTATGCTATTTTTCTTGATGTTTGTTAGAACAACTACTGAAGGAAGTTGCAATGATACTAGTGTAACACTGATGAAATCACACTTTGATAGTTCTTTGACTGCTCTGCTATAAAATGAAGTCAAATATAAACCAATGTATTTGACTCTAGAAATGTAAAAATAAATAATTCTGGCATAGGTGAGAGAAACTCCATTGCCTGTAATGCAATTACGTCCATTTACAACAGGTTTAAATTTGACCCATGTGTTTAGACATCTGGGGACTTACAGTGCTCAATAGGGTAAATTTGACACAGTCTATGCTTTATTTCATTTCAAAAATGTATCTCTGCTTCTATTTTTATTGTGTAGAAATGAAATTTTCCCACCAATTCAAATCGTGGAACTAGACTAACTAAAATGCTGATTTAAAATTATGTTGATAGAATCAAATCCAAAATCTTAATTACACCTCTACCCTGATATAACGCTGTCCTCGGAGCCAAAAAATCTTACCGTGTTATAGGTGAAACCACATTATATCAAACTTGCTTTGATCCACCGGAGTGCACAGCCCCCTCCCCGCCCCCCCGGAGCGCTGCTTTACCGCATTTTATCCGAATTTGTGTTATATGGGGTCGCGTTCTATCAGGGTAGAGGTGTATTTGGAATATAATTAGGTGGTGCTATAAAATTATGATACCTTGTGTTATCTAGATATTACATCCTTAAATTTCTAAGAACCCTTCCTATATGCAGACTTAAACAGCTATTTTGTTCTCATAATTGCTGCCCCTGTTGCAGAGAAGGTACATGCTCGCTTTGTTCCTTCATGGAGACTTTATCTGAGGTCTTCCTTACTGTTGTTTTTCCTTAATCTACAAGTCATTTTGGGTGGAATGTACATGGTGCTGTTTATGAATGTAAGCACCTTGGGGCAGGGATTTTTTTTTTATTTTTTTTATTTTTTTAGTCTGTGTTTGTACAGAGTCTAGGAGCGCCTAGGCACTGCTGTAATACAAATAATAATGAATGTAAAATGTAGCATATTGAGCATGGATTTTGTACTATATATATTCAAATCTTTGGAACACACACAAAAACTCCCTAACCACTGATGATTTGGTGAAATGTACCAGATTAGACAGCTCTGGAAATGGAGCTCTTCTATTTATCCATATTATAGGCATAGAATGGGCACTGGCAGGGCGAGCGTTCACATTCTGCTCTACCACTACCTAGTCTCGTTTATTATTAATGAGAACTTGTAGCATTTCTCACCCATGGAACTCAAAGTATTTTACAGAAGGAGGGTAAGCATTATTACCTCCATAATAGATGAGGTACAGACTCAGTCACATCCTGACTCAGTAGCAGAGCCAGAAATGAAATTCAGGGGTGAAATCCTGGCCCCATTGAAGTTAATGGCAAAACTCTCAATAACTTCCATGGCAGTCACGATTTCACCTGCAGTCTACTGGCTCCCAGTCTAGTTTCCAATCCAATGGCTTGCACTGCCTGATTTCAAGGGACCATCTCTAGGGATACATGTCTGATTCGGATTATATCCCATTCCATGCTTAGCCATCTATCCTGAGATGGCAAACAAGGTTGCCAGTTGTGACACAGCCACTTGTCTGCATCCATTTCCTAGTAGACAAACTCATTTTTACACAAGCCACAAGCCAGGACTCAGTTAGTATTGAGTTTCAATAACTAATGAACTGGAAACCATGACTTGGAAGTGAAAGGTACTCTATCCTACTAAATTTATCCTGAGGTATCCTACACCCCGTGACTTGCACTTAAAAGTTTACTATGAATCCTAGAAACCTTTGTTGTGGGTTCCTACATAATGTTGATAGTTTTCATATTTAGAGTGGTGTTGCAAATCCAATACTGTATATTAAAACGCACACATACTGAACTGTCTTGGGGTATGAGAGAGGCAGGTATTAATAACCTCTTAAAATGCTTTAATACTGGACTTGGTTTTAAAATGGTGTTTGTTTGTGTGATTGATGAATACTTCAACTAGAAATAACCAAGTAAGGGCTTGCTGTCTCTTCCCACAAGAGTAACTACATCAGTGGGATAACTCCTGCAAGGCAAGTAGGATTTAGTTCTAATCAATAAAGTACAAAATGTAATGTTTTGTTTATCCAGCTAAAGAAATAGACCTCCTGTTTGCAAACTGAACAGCTTTAATCTGTACAGGCTTCATATTTTTGTTTAATTTCTTCTGTGTTTTGTTGAATGAAATAAGAGAATAAAGAATGCTTTCATGTTTACTAAACCTCTCTTTGGCATCAAGATGCTCTCTCATTTAGGCTTTTATTTAATTATTTTAAAGAAACAAAGCAAAAGCAATTATGTAGGTCATTAGTTTAAAAAAAATAAAGTAGTTCAATCTCAGGTCTTCCCTATGCCTCAAGTCTTTGTAATAAAGCTTATTTAGCACTAATTGATAAAAACTATACCGATGCCTAGTTATTCATGCTTGTGGATTGGTCCTAGACAGGGCTGCATGTCTGTAAGTGCTGATGATTCACTGATGAAAAGAGAACCATCCTTTTGAGTCTTCTGTGATTTCCTTCAAGGACTGAGCACACTCATGGTCCAACCAATATTGATTATATTAAGAAAGGGGAGGCCTCTACTAAAGCCCTCTCTTGTAGGAAAACTGAACACCCTTAACTCCCATTTATAACTGGTGGGAGCTGAGGTTACCCAGCACTTAACACCTGTGCAGGCTCAGCAACCGCAAAACTGCTATTCTTAAACCTTCGTAAGTGTTAGTGATCCAAAATTTGTTATAAGTAATAATTGTTGCACTAATTACATACCTATGCTTGAAACGAGGCTTATTAGGCAAGCCTCTTTTCCAAGTGACCACCTTAAATGAGCCTGCTTGGAACAATTGCTTTCCTGCAATCACAGTGATTATGGGGACAGCAATCCTTTAAGGAAGAATAAAACAAGAGAGAACAGGCCTTGCATGACAGTGGTGAAATCAAGATGGGGAATAAGGAGGAAAAGCCTTTTAGATGACTGCTGTTTTTTAAATTGTACATATGGCACCAAGATATATTATAATTGCATTATAAATGAAATTGGTAAGATAAATAGGATGGAAAGGAGATCCCAGAAGGTATGATAAACTTTGAAATCCCCTGAATTTCTCAGAGTTTATCCTAATCTTCTGAGGGTTACCTATTACTAATTAGGCTAGCTGGGTTGTTTGGAGGATAGGATAGATATGGATTTTTAATATTTATATAATACCTAAAACTGCACTAGGCACTTCACACATTTAAAACTAGAAGCCTTTTCCTGAAAAGTTTCCATGTATTATTATATGGATTCATAAGGTGCCCATCAGTATGGTATTTGGACACAATTTGCATCAGTGAGATTTGGGACCATTAACATTTCCAAGTAAGAGCAGAAATACACCACACTGCAGATATGAGGATTTCTCTGGAAAATTCTCTGTATATGGAGCATGTAAATAGGTTGAAATAAACTTTTGTGTGGAAATGCTCAGCCTGTTACGAATATAAGAAAATACCTACCATAAGGACTTGACAAGGTGTGTTTTATAGGTCATTAAGCTGATATGGGTCTTAATGGTCTTGTCTTACAAATCATTCAGGACTTATATCACACACACACACACCCTTTAAACATCAGATGGATTAATTTAATTTTGTTTTAAATGTTTCCTTATTTTTAAATATAGTTTTTTTTTCATAGTATTGTCTTTTTTTCCCCTCTTGTGGCTAATTTAAAAAAAAAAAAAGGAAGTTGGTTTGTGGCTATGATGGTCTGAATGCTGTTTGAAGTTATGTGTATCTACAGTTTGAAATGATTTTCTGTTAGCCCAATCTCTTTCCTAGTCCATGGCCCTTTTATATTTTAAAGTAATTCATCACAGAGGTGACTTCTTCTGAGTGAAACTCTTCGCTTCTCTATTAGACTTACCATCCCTTTACACCAGGGGTGGGCAAACTTTTTGGCCTGAGGGCCACATCGGGGTATGGAAATTGTATGGTGGGCCATGAATGCTCACAAAATTGGGGGTAGGAGTGCAGGAGGGGGTGAGGATTCTGGCTGGGGGAGTTGGGCTCTGGGGTGGGGCTAGGAATGAGAGGTTCATGCTGTGGGAGGGGGCTCTGGGTTGGGGTGAGGAGGGGAGCTGTGAGGGCTCTGGGGTGGGGCTAGGGATGAGGGGTTTGGGGTTCAGGAGGGGGCTCTGGGCTGGGTTTGAGGGTGGGAGGAGGATTGGGGGGGCCCCAAGGGTGCAGGCTCCAGGCTGCGCTTACTGCAAGCAACTCCCGGAAGCATGTCCCCCCTCCGGCTCTGAGGCGTGGTCAGGGGGCTCTGTGCACTGCCCCATCCGCAGGCAGCACCTCTGCAGCTCCCATTGGCCAGGAATCATGGCCAGTGGGAGCTGCAGGGGTGGTGCCTGTGGATGGGGCAGTGTGCAGAGCCATCTGGCCACACCTCCGTGTACTATGTAGGAGCCAGAGGGGGATCATGCCAGCTGTTTCCTGGGAACCATGAGGAGTAGGCAAGCCCCCAACCCCACTCTCCAGCTGGAGCGCCGGAGCGGGGAAAACCCCCGAGCCTGCTCTCCAGCGGGAGCTGAGGGCCAAATTAAATGGTCGGATGGGCCAGATATGGCCTGTGGACCGTAGTTTGCCCACCCCTGCTTTACACCCGTGCCCAGCTGGAACTAGCCTGCAATATTCCCTTCCCTACAATGCTCACATTAGCTCTAACCAAACCATATATATATATATCCAGTAAGGAGTTCAGAAGCATTTGATCAAATAAAAGATCTGTTTTCAAGCAGTAATCACACACAGGTATGATATTGTACCACAGATAAAACTGTGTGCGCACTCACATGCTGGAAAGGGGAGGGAGGAGGCCCTTAACAAGGAGCTTGATTTTTCGATGAGTTGGCCTATATTTTCCTGAAATGTTAGGTGGTCACCATTAATGGATCCTCCTACTTGCAAATGAGCTGGGAGTAAGCAGGAAACAGCTCCTCAAATTGAAGCTAAGTTGTAATCAAACTAAGACACCTCTGCGTGTTAGAAAAAAGCCCAAAACCACCTGCTCACACCAGCTAGGACAGAGCTGAAAAGCTCCCCCTCCAACTATCTGGAACAGAGCCAGAACTGTCTCTCACCAGATGGAACCAAACCCAAGCTGCTGTAACTAAGCAAGAATCTCCCTCGGTCTTATTTTGGGCACGTTCCTAAATAACAGGAATGTGTTTCTGGGGCAATCAGGCATGGTGCTGTCACTGTTTGCCTTGGGTCTGGATGGAGGTGGGTTGCTTTGGTTTGTGGGATGTGGTTTTAGCTTGGTTCATATGAGTGAGCAATGGATGTGACTTGGCTGAGGTAGGGTGAAACTTGGAAGGCAGAGCTTTGGATGTATCCAGGGTTTTGACATGATTCCAACATCCTGGGGCTGGCTAGTGGTTCTACCTTTATTCTTCCCCCACCCGAGAGAGATTCTGTGTTACGTCCAATAGGTCCAACCATATATATATATATATATATATATATATATATATACACATACACGTTGAGGTGGGCATCCAAATGTGAGAGAGCATGAGATCTGCAGCTGTGAACCACAGAAATGTTGAGGGGACATATGCTCACTAGTGGCTGTGCTTCATTTGTGGTCTATAGCAGGGATTCATACAAGCTAGTTTCAGGCCCATTTACTGCCTCTGTCCTATTCTCAGATGGTCAAGCTCCATCTTCTAGCACTTTTCAGTCACTAAGGTGTCTTAGCTCTCCAGCTAAGTCACAAAAGTCCATCCCTTCCAGCATTAAAATCCAAACGGAAACAAAACCATTCTTCCATCCCAGACTCTTGTTAGGAACAGCCCTTCGTCTCAGGGTCTGTCCTCTTCCTCAAGTTGTTAGCTCAGATTTTAGCTCTCTTGGGTTCCAGTCAATTCCTTCTTTCCCTTGTTGGCAGGAGCCCACCTCACGAAGTGGTAGCATGGGGGAAACCCAACCCACCCTCTATTACAGGTCTGCAGCCTTGAGACACTAAACAATTGGGCTGTCTGCCATGTGAAATGCCCTCTCTCTTCTTCCCAGAACTGCTTCCTATATACCCAGCCTCGGCCTCCTCACTGGCCTTTTTATGCCTGTTCTGTCAATTTTTAATTAAGTGCTCATTCCTAGGGTTGATCTCCCTAGAACCTCTACTGACTGAATTTAGGCTTGCACTTGTATCTCCCCCAGCAGCCTCTTTAGTTACATGCTCCCCTTGTGATGTGACCCTTGTACACCTGCTAAGTGGGTTAAATCTGACACAAGTGAAACTGGCCCCCAACCTCCTTAAAGGGCCCTTTCAGCCAGTGACAGAGAGGTTCTGGGAACTTCTGGCTGATTAAAAGTGAATCCAGAAGGATATGTGAGTATTTTGTTTGGACAGCGTTTGTGGATTCATTGACCTGGAATGCCTTCCCTTCTCTAACTTGGTGAACCATATATGCATCCTCGCCTCTTTCCGGTCCTGACTCTTTTAAACGTGCGTGTGCCATGAAGCCAGTTAGTGTTGTTATGCCACTCACCAAAGGATTTGCTATTTTTAATGTATTAAGATACAAAATAAATAGCTGTACCGTTGTGTGATAAATCCACTTCCTGATTACCTAGTGCTTTGTGTGTGCCATGGGGGTTGTTTGTCTACTTAGGGCTTGATCCCTTAGCCCTGTGCACATGGTACTCTGAAATTGAGGGTACTTGGCTTTTCACAGGATTAGACTTTAAGACTGTGTTCCTTGGGGAAAGGACTGTGCATTCTCTGCATTCTGTACAGACATAAGCACACTGGGAACTTCAATAGCAGCTGCCAATGATTAAGCAATAACTATTTATCAAAAGGGACACTCTTTTCCATTTGTCCCCTCTCCATCCAGAAGGGAGATGTGTTTCATTGGCACCCTTCCCAACATGTTGAAGTCACGAATGAAAATAAGGGTCTCCTGAATAGAGAGAACATAGGAATTGCCATACTGCATCAGAACATTGCTCAAACTACTTAGATATTTTGCCAACTGTATTGGCCAACACTTGATTGTTTCAGAGGAAGAAGCAACTCCATAATATAGCTGGCTTTTTGTGCTATGGTGTACGTGGGGGAAGGGGAGAGATTGCTGCGTGTCTCTTTGGCTTATGGAAGCCGTTCTCAGCCATTCTCAGTCGTTGATCTGGCTGGTGAAGTGAAGACCCACAAGGTGAGTCTGATGTGAGAGCAGCAGAAAGAACCTGGCAGGGGAGTTTCTGCTGCTTTCAGATTTTCTATTGGTAAAGGGAGCAGCAACAGCACCTGACAAAGGAAAAACCATCCCAGAAATTGTGTGACTTTCTTCCTCTCCACTAACAGAAGATCCATTTCCGCCATTATATCCCTGTCCTTCCCGGGGTATGAGGGGAACCAGGAGACATCCCTCTCCTTCCCCCACCCCTTTATCAGACAAGTAATACATTGATTTGGCATAAAATCTCTTTTGAACGGTCTTAAAATCTAACTTGCAGACAATTGCAGCGGATTGCTCAGCCTCATCTGAGGAAGAAAACCCATCTCCCCCGCTCACCATACCCTCCGTTTATATATCAATATTAGGGCTGTCAAGTGATTAAAAAAAATTAATTGCAATTAATCAAGCGATTAAAAAAAATTAATTGCCATTCATCGTGCTGTTAAACAACAATAGAATACCATTTATTTTAAATATTTTGGATGTTTACTACATTTTCAAATATATTGATTTCAATTACAACAGAACACAAAGTGTACAGTGTTCACTTTATATTTATTTTTTATTACAAATATTTGCACGGCAAAAAACTAAAAATTATTTTTCAATTCACCTCATACAAGTACTGTAGTGCGATCTCTTTATCATGAAAGTTGAACTTACAATTATAGAATTATGTACAAAAAAACTGCATTCAAAAATAAAACAATGTAAAACTTAGAGCCTACAAGTCCACTCAGTCCTACTTCTTGGTCAGCCAATCACTCAGACAAACAAGGTTGGTTACAATTTGCAGGAGATAATGCTGCCTGTTTACAATGTCATCTGAAAGTGAGAACAGGTGTTTGCATGGCACTGTTGTAGCTGGTGTTGCAAGATATTTACGTGCCAGGTGTGCTAAAGATTCATATGACCCTCATGCTTCAACCACTATTCCAAAGGACATGCTTCCATGCTGATGATGGGTTCTGCTTGATAACGATTCAAAGCAGTATGGCCTGACGCATGTTCATTTTCATCATCTGTCAGATGCCACCAGCAGAAGGTTGATTATCTTTTTTGGTGGTTTGGATTCTGTAGTTTCCGCTCAGAATGTTGCTCTTTTTTAAGACTTCTAAAAGCATGCTCTACACCTCATCCCTCTCAGATTTTGGACGGCACTTCAGATTCTTAAACCTTGGGTCGAGTGCTGTAGCTATTTTTAGAAATCTCACATCTTTGCATTTTGTCAAATCTGCTGTGAAAGTGTTCTTAAAATGAACATGTGCAGGGTCATTATCTGAGACTGCTATAACAGAATGTGGGTAAAACAGAGCAGGAGACATACAATTCTCCCCCTAAGAAGTACAATCACAAATTTAATTGACGCATCATTTTTTTAACGAGCATCATCAGCATGGAATGGTGGCCGAAGCATGAAGGGGCATACGAATGTTTATCATATCTGGCATGAAAATACCTTGCAATGCTGGCTACAACAGTGCCATGAGAATGCCTATTCTCACTTTCAGGTGACATTGTAAATAAGTAGCAGGCACCAGTATTTCCCGTCAATGTAAACAAACCTGTTTGTCTTAGCAATTGGCAGAATAAGAAGTAGGACTGAGTGGAGTTGTAGGCTCTAAAGTTTTACACTGTTTTGTTTCTGAGTGCAGTTATGTAACCAACAAAAAAATCTGCATTTGTAAGTTACACTTTCATGATAAAGACATTTCACTTCAGTACTTGTATGAGATGAATTGAAAAATACTATTTCTTTTGTTTATCATTTTTACAGTACATATATTTGTAATCAAAACTAATAATATAAAGTGAGCACTGTACACTTTGTATTCTGTATTGAAATTGAAATCAATATTGAAAATGTAGAAAAACATCCAAAAATATTTAATAAATTTCAATTAGTATTCAATTGTTATAAGTGTGATTAATCACAATTAATTTTTTTGAGTTAATCGAATGCGTTAACTGCAATTAATTGACAGCCCGAATCAATAAAATTTCTCTGTTTTGGTAGAAATTGGGGTGAAGAGCACCAGGGCTGTACTGCTACCCACCCCCTCCACTACACCCCAATGCATATAGTTGGGTTTGGCTGGCTAGGGCCCCGCTTGGAGAGAGAAACTCCTTCCATATATGTTTCTTCTTTTGCCCCATTTTCTTCCACTTGCTGTATCCTGTTACTACCACATAATTTCCAGACTTGTGAGGAAAAATCATCAAAATGGGTGAGTTCTGCTACTCTGGTGTACTCTAACCACAGCTTCCTATCTTACCTTAATATGCAGGCATGTGTTCAGGAACTTTAGTTGCCCATATGTGCACCATGATCTGCTTCAAAAGCATAGGCCTCCTACCACCTGAGTTGAAGGAGAATCTCTATTAGTTGTTAGCAATATTGGGCCTGACACTCAGTTGAGCAGTTCTGACTCTATCCAGTAGAAAGAAGTGTGCACATAAACACTAGCTAACTCAATAAATGTCATCTGAAGACATACAGTTTTCCAATCCTTATTTAAACCCACACACTGTATTTGATTCAATGATATCCCGTGGTGGTGAAGTCTACAGACTGACTAAATCCTGCTGGGTACGGCTTCCTAATAGGCAAACTGCTTCAGCCAACAGTCCTGATTGCCCACCTGAGGCAAATACCAGAATAAAGAGCTTTGTAATACACCCTCTTCTTGCCCACACAATCTGTGAGGAATGTCGGGGATGGAATAATATGAATTAATCATATCTCACATAGGATGTTACGTATAATTGGTCAAACATACCACAGGCTAAATGATATTAAGCCCTCAGGGCTGCCTATATATTTGCCCTGCTTTGAAGCACAAACACGGTGGAAGAAGACACTTTGGTTGATATTTAGCTGTCTTTGGAAGTGGCTCATAATAACAGGGATTTCATAAGACTCTGGTCATGCACACAGACAGTGCTACATGACTGTACTAGCTCCTGTCATGAATGCACTATGTGCCACAGAAACTCAGTCCTGGTCTATACTACAGAGTTAGTGTAAGTGTCGTGGTAAGGCATCTTAAGTCAATCTAATTACATCAGCGTACACGCTACAGCCTTGCTCCCGCCGATGTAAGTGCCCTACGACGCCGACATAAGCCCTACACCTCTCATGGAGGTGGAGTTATTATGTCGGCAAAGTTAGGGCAAAGTAGTATCCCTGTAGACCAGGGGTGGGCAAACTATGGCCCGCGGGCCATACCCAACCCGCGGGACCGTCCTGCCCGGCCCCTGAGCTCCTGGCCCGGGAGGCTTGCCCCCAGCCCCTCCCCTTCTGTCCCCTCTCCCCCGCAGCCTCAGCTCACTCGCTCCACCGCTGGCGCAATGCTCTGGGCGGCGGGGCTGTGAGCTTCTGAGGCAGCGCAGCTGCAGAGCCTGGCCTGACCCAGTGCTCTGTGCTGCATGGTGGCAGCGGTGGCGTGGCGCAGCTCGGCAAGGCTGCTCCTGGCAGTGCAGTAAGGGGGCACGGAGCAGGGGGGTTGGATAAAGAACAGGGGAGTTCGGGGTGGTGATCAGGGGTGGGGGTGTGAATAGGGGTGAGGGGGAATAGGCAGTAGCATAGCTAGCGGGGTGCAGGGGAAGCAGCCGCTTCCCCCTTTCCAAAAGCAGCTGGAGGACCGGGGTGGGGGCAGGCTGGCGGCCTGCAGCGCAGCTGGCAGCCATGGGGGGGGGTGGGCACGGCCGGAGAAGCAGGGGGTGCGCAGCTGGAGGAGTGGGGGGCGCAGGCTGGTGGCCCGCAGTGCGGCCAGCAGCCATGGGGGGGGTAGCAGGCGCGGCCGGAGGAGCGGGGGGGCACAGCATGGCGGCCGGCAGCCGTGGCTGGAGGAGCGAGGGGGGGCCACGGGGGTGGCGCGGCAGGGCCGGAGGAGCCAGGGGGGGGAGGGGCGGTGTGGCCAGAGGAGGAGCCAAGGGGGGGCGCCTTTTTTATGTTTGCTCCCCCTCCTCTTAGAAGCTGGCTACGCCACTGGGAATAGGGGGTTGATTGGGGGCAGGGTCCCTGGGGAGCAGTCAGGAAGGAGAGGGGTTGGATGGGGTGGCAGGGGGCAAGTTGGGGGCAGGGGTTCCGGGGGCAGTCAGGGGACAGAGAGAAGGGGTGGTTGGATGGGGCAGGGGTCCCAGGTGGGTGGCCACCAGGAATGAGAGGAGGGGTTGAATGGGGTGGCCGCGGTCAGGGGACAGGGAGCAGGGGTGTGTGGATGGGGCAAGGGTCCAAGGGGGTGCTGTCAGGGAACGGGGGTGTTGGATGGGGCAGGAGTCCTGGGGCGGGAGGCAGATAGGAGGTGGGGGCTCCCGATGCGGCCCTCAGGCCAAAAAGTTTGCCCGCCCCTAGCATAGCCGGAGCTACAGAAACCTGGCCTGTGTCATGATTGTGCTTCAAACTCTTACAAGAACAGGTACAATTGTTGGTGTCTCAAACAGCTCTTCCATGGGTCTTCAAATGTCTGTACGTTTTGTCATTGACTCAGATATACTACTACGATCTAATATGAGAGACACTTCACAACAGCAAAACAAACAAACAAAAGTGTCAGAAGGGCCAAATCATGCGACATGAATGGCGCTCAGCACCTTGCAAGATCACAGCCTAAATCAGAGGTGGGCGAACTACGCAGAAGTGGGTTGTAGCCCATGAAAGCTTATGCTCTAATAAATTTGTTAGTCTCTAAGATGCCACAAGTACTCCTGTTCTTTTTACGGCCTGTAGGACCATCTTGCCCGGCCCTTGCGCTCCCAGCTGGGGAAGCTAGCCCCTGACCCCTCCCCTGCAGCCTCAGCTCGCTGTTCCACCAGCGCTCTGGGCAGCGGGGCTGCGAGCTCCTACTGGGCAGCACGGCTGGGCCAGCCATTGGCTGTAGTGTATTAAATTGCTCCCCGTAGGAATGTGCTGCTTATGGAGCACCAGACCCACAGCTGTAAGTAGCACGTTCCTACAGCGAGCAATTTAATACATTACTCCCACCCTCCATACACTTTCAGAATCTTGGTATGGCCCTCAGGCCAAAAAGTTTGCCCACCCCTGCTGTAGACACTGTGCTACTTACATCTATTGGCTGTCATTCTGTAATTACTGTAGTTGCTTGTAAATCGACCTAACATAGGTCGACTTAAGTTTATGTGTAGACATACCCTCGGGCTTCTATGCCTCATGCTGGATGGGGTACATTGAAAGATTTGCAGCAGATTCTTGCCAGCTCTTGATATGCCTGTAGCACGTGGCACAAATAAGGGTATTTACTGCATGCTCTGGCCTAATCCTGACATATATTAAGCATGAGACAAAGGAACATTTACAGCAGACTCTTGCCTGTCCCTCCTGTACATGCAGCACAGGGGACACGAGCATAATGGCAACAAATTTGCGCCAGCCCCTGCCCTGCATGCAGCACAGTGCATTACCAATAAAATAAAATAAATAAATAAAAATAAAAAAATATGCAGAAGACTTTGTCCGCTGCTGTCATGTATGCATAGTAGGGCGCCCAGGAGGGCTGACACCCCAGATTCTTGCTTTCTCCCGCAGTCCCTGCAGAAGAGTGGGACCCCTCAGATTTTGCAGCAGCAGCCCCTGCCATGCACACACAGCACCGGGAATGCGGAGGGGGTGGGGGCTGTGCACGCTCGGAGCAGGCCGGGGGGTCTTCCCGTCCCGCCTGGGAGGGGGTTTGAGGCGGCTCGTGCAGCAGGCAGGTGCAGGCTCGGGCACAGGCTTCCCATTGGCAGCTGCCGCAGCCTTGGCTCCGGAGCCGCTCGCCTCCTCCCTCCCCCTCTCCCAGACACAGGTGGGATGAGCGCGAGCGGCGGCGCGCGCTGCGTGTGTGGCTCAGCCCTTCCCCTCCAGCGGGCGGGGGAGCTGCCGCGGCTTACGGAGAAGGCGGCGGTGGTAGCGGCGGCAGCAGCAGCAGTGGGTCGTGCCCAGCTGGGGACTCGCCCGGGGGAGGCAGGCAAGGAGGCTCCATGCAGGCGGGCAGCCCTCAGGTAAGGGCGCAGTGCTCACCTGGGTCCATGCACCGGGGAAGCAGTGACAAAGGGGAAGGCAGTAAAGGGGGGAGTGTAAAGGGGAGCAACGCTAGAAGCGGGCGTCAGGTGGAAGCCGGGGTGGGGAGTTAGAGGGGGAACCGTGCATTTCCCTCTGGAAGAATGAACAGAAGCTGGGGCCTGCATTCAGTAACCCCCCCCCCCCCCCATCCCCGACAATTAGCTCCTGGGTGGAAATGGGAGCGTTGCAATATTTATAAGACGAGAGATCTAAGTCGGGGGTCTTGGCAGACTGGAGACCCTAGGTGGTTTATAAGACTTTATCATAGTGGCAACAAGCTGTGAATTGCATGGAGCAGCACAGTGAAGGTGGCTTCAGTGCTGCCTCTTTGCATTGAGGCTGATTTGCTGTTTGGAAACTGCATCCCATTCCCAGGGAGTCTTGGCTATTGCAGAGGGTAGAAGGAGAGTTCAGATTGGCACAGGGGTTTTGTGTGTATGCAGCATGCGGGCGGGGAATTGCATATTAGGAGAGGGTGTTTTGGGGAGTGTGGTTTGCGTGTCAGGGAATAGACAGTGGGGGATGGGCTGGACAAAGATGATTATAAGAATAATAATTTTATATCCTGTCTTTGGGGTCCATAGTCCTGACCAGATGTGTAGGTGGCAAGGTCCTTGCCCCAAAGAGGTTTCTGTTGCATGTCAGAGCTGGGAATGGGATTGCACCTTGGAGAAGAGTGGGCAGAGATTTCATCTGGAGGAAGGGAGAGATTGATCCTCAGCTCTGAGATTGCTGGGAGATGGCAAGATAATATTCTCTTTCTTGTTGCAGATTATTGCAAACCGGATGCCCTTTGTGGATAAAAGATGTATCATGGAATGAACCTGAGCAGCGGGGATCCATTCTTAGAGCAGCAGCAGCAGCAATCCCCGTCCCCCCGGAGACTCTTCGTGGTGGTCTTGTGGCTTCAGCTGGCGCTGTGCTTCGGCCCTGCACAGATCACGGGCGGTGAGTGACTAACTCATGTGACTGACAGGCAGCAGCAGCGCCCCTGCAAGCTAGAGAGAGAGGAAGAGAGAGAGGCTCTGGCAGGCTGCAGGCAAGCGGGCTCTCCAGTGACGGGGTGCTGAGCCTCCTTGCTGTGTTTAAAGGTTAACTCACTTCTGTCTTATAGCCCCCCCCTTACTTCTCACTACGGTTTACATTAAATCAAGCCATTTGACATTCAGGGCCCCCCTGCGTTTTTCCCGTAATTCGAGCACTGGAGACATCCCTGGTTTTTGACCCCATATGCACAAATTCTAGTCTGAGAGACTGTCCTGCACCCCACTGCATACAGACACCTCCTTGCATGAGAGCCTTCCCCTGCATGTGCCTATGCACACATGGATCCTGAGATGCAAGAACCCCTTCTCTCCCTTCCTGCTCCCCAACACTGAGGCATGCTGACAGGACCCACCGCTATATGCATATGTAGAAACCTTCTGTCCACCACCCTTCTAGACACATGCACAGAGAGGTGCTGCCAGGAGAGACTCCCCCCTCCTTATCCCCTTCTTTTCTCATTCCAAAAAACAAACCATGGATACTAATAGGAGAAAATCCTCACACTTCTCTCTCTCCACCCCCTCTCTTCCCTTTCATAGACACAGACTAGAGAACTGAATCCCCTTTCTCCTGAAAAAATCCCACACATACATGCTGGCAGGCAATACACCCCTCCCCGCATGCTGAAAGAAGAGGAGAAACTTCCCTCATATATACACACACATGGATGCTGGCAGGGTAACCCTCCCACACTCCTATACACCCTGCTTCCCCTTCCATACATGCATACAAATACTGAGAGGAGAGGAGAGAGCATTCCCTGCTGCCTCCAGGAAAGAACAATCATGTAGGTTGATGTGGAGACAACTACCCAAGGCACTAAAGTGGTGACAGGAGACAGTCTTGCCCAAATGCTGGCTGGAGAGAAGCAAGTGGTAATAAATATTTCTAGTATAACCACACATGAATTTTTATTTTAAAAATAATGTAATGCTTTAATAGTGAATAGCAAGAATCCTCTTCTGTTAGCTCTCTTGCTATTCTTAACCTATGCATCTGGGGAAGCAAACCTTTTCTGTGTTTGGGAGGGAAGAAAACATCTAATGTGGGGCTAAATAAAGAGTCATTAAAATTCAGTTCAATTGCATCCTCTTTGAAAAAGGACCAGTTCATGTTTGTTCTTTTTATGATTTTAATTACAATTTTTTACACCTTTTTTTATTTTATGGAGGCTTTTGAGGTATTTTAAGCAGATGCGTTTAATTACCAAATTGCTTGAAACTGATTCCCTAATTAGGTCTGGATTGCAGGAAAAGTCTTCAGATAAACTGCTGTGCTGCAAAGTGAATTTAGTTGGAATAACATTAGCAGTTTCAAAGGATTTCCACTCTAAAATGGTGTTATATTTTTGAGGGGGGGAAATAAACTGTTTTGCGATTGGATCACACAATTAATGGCAGACCGAGAGACAGTGTAAGAGTAGGTTGGGGTTCTTTTCATGCTTCTGAATTACATCAAACTGTTCAAACTTCGGTGCTTGCAGTTATGCTCATAAATCCACTGTTACTCATCCCACTTCTATTTTTGGTGTTCATGTGCTGCTCCCATTGTGTTCAGAAAAGCGGCCTTATTTTCAGAAATGTATTTTAGGTGCCTAATGATGGATTTAGGAGCCATATTTAGATACCCAAGTTTGAAAATTTTGGCCTGAGTTAACAACAGGCATGAGAAGCAGCTCCTACACTGACACACTTTCTCTTATTAATTATGTGGTCCATTTATAAGCTGTCTTATCTTTTTTTCCTCTCAAGAACATAATGCCATTTTAGAATAGAAATCCCTTGAAGCTGCTAATATTCCAGCTAAGTTCACTTTGCAGTCATACCTCCTGTGCTATAAAAGATCCTGTGTTTTTTGAAAGTGCTGCCTTTCTGATGAGTCTTAATTTATTTTTTAAATTAGTGTGGTCATTAAACACCCTGCTTCAGTTGGTGGGATATTTCACGAAAATAGAGTGTTAACTTTGATGTCCTGACCAACTCTTAAAGCACAATTACGTTCTGCCAACCTATGTTTCCTTTACAGTTTCAGTTGGACAGGCCAACATTCATTTTGTGGGCCACCTCATAAGCGAGAGAATGCCTCATGGATCCACCTCCTATCCCAAACCCCATATCCTACTCCTTAATTAATTGCAGATTAATTAAAGGTGCTTTGTAAACTACAGTTTTTGGGCCTCTGAGATGCATTGTTCTTTTAACTACCTGTGCTGAACTCTTGTGTGGTGGTGGATGTTAATAAACAGCTGCTCCGTTTCACTTCAGCAATGAAACCTGATATTGTTTCTATATCAAACTACATTTGTAAAGCACTTCGGGATCCTTCAGGATGAAAGGTTCAGAGGAATGATATGAATCCAATATATTGTTTGTTAATATGAAGAGCTTTTGTTATAGGCCAGCTTGAGGCAAAAGAGAAATTCTTGTCCTGATCCCAGTGAAAATTAATGCATTAAACAACTTTGATTAAAAGAACCAGTGGAAAAATATCGGTTGTATTTCTAAGCAATATTATTTTTCAGTGAGAAGTACTGTCTATACGCAGTCTGCTAAATCAACAAATCTTTCATGTAGTAGAATACATATACCTGTTTTTCTGAAGGGTGGAAGTGGTGAGACAATGGGGGTTTATAGTTAAAGAAGGAGACTGTGACCCAGGACTCACCATCTTTATTTCCCACTCTGTTATGGTCTTGGGGAAGCCACTTCGGCCACTTGTTTTGCATGCTTCAGTTTTTGACTGCTCAACTTGAGACGCAGGATGTGATTTTTGAGAAGTGCTGAGCACCAATTGGACTTTAGTTGGAGTTGTGGTTGCTCAGCACTTTTGAAAATCTGGCTTCTATAGTACTCTCAAGTTGGATATCCAAATATTAAGGCATGCAAAATCAGTGAATACTGTTGAAAATTTGGCCATTAACCTCTTTGTATCTTAGTTTTCCCTATCTGTAAAACAAGGCCTTCACCAAGCAGGGTGTTGAAACATAACTAATAGTTTATAAAGAGCTTTGATTATTTTAAATTAAAGTTGCTATGCAGGTGGAAAGTATTTATTCTTTTGTTTCAGTAGTGGTTCATCTTTAACAACATCAATGTGCTATAAGGCAAAAATAAAAACTAATATGTTGAAAAAGAGGAAAATGATAGGTTAGACTTTTGCCATGGAGCACTGTTTTCATTTACAGGATGAAAATACATTTTTCCCTTTCTTACTGAGGGCAGAATTTGGCCCTAAGTAATAATCTTGTCATGACTTGTATAGCTCCTTCTATTTTATATCTGATTGTTCTATAAACTGTATTGATTTTAAGGTTCTGCCAGTTCACCCCAAATCAATATTATTTATAATCCTTCTTTTTTTTCTTTTCAGTGATTTTTACAGAGAATAAATCTGTCTGTAGTATTTTTACTCTCTCAAAAGTGGTTCCTGGAATGATCCATCAGAAAACTCACTCCACAAATGAAATCAAAAGATCAAACTCTTCAAAGCTCAGTAGGCCTAATTCCTCCCTGGTGTATGTAACTACATTCACACCAGAGATGAATTAAACCCCCTTGACGTTAGCTTGGGACTTTCTTCTTGTTACCTGGTATTTTTGCTCATCTTGTGCTTTTTACTGTTAGTCTATAATGAAGAAGTGTTTTTAATAATAGAAATAACCAGTGTTAAGACCTTCAGACATACTAAATACATAGCTGGTGCTAAAGGCAAGATATTTATTGCACATAAGCATTTTACATAGTTCATGGCTGTACATGTATCATTCTGAGGGGACATTCAATATATATATATTTTCCAAACATTGCAGATCTCTGGAAGTATGTTAATTTCTCCAGGAATTTGGAATTTTCTAATGACTGGGGGCAAAGAAAACACTATGTGAAGATTTATTTTAGTCAGTTTCTGAGTTTGGACGTGGGCTTTCGATTTTACTGTTGTAACGGGAGAGACGCGTGGTTGGCTCTGGAGTATTTCTAGTCCTTTGGAATGTCACTTTTTTTTGGGGGGGGGGGGGAGGAGGATAGCCCTTCGAGGAAGCTCACTACTGCAATTTGAGGGAGTATTTTTGTTACGTTTGAATCAATGTTAGCTTGTTTGTTTTTTAGTGGTTGATACTTTCTTGGAGCCAGATTGATACCTTTGCTCACACTGAGTAATCCCATACTGTACAAATAGTTCCCATTTAGAGTACTTATGACATGTATGTAAGGTACTATTCGTTGTGAAAAAGGGTGTTGCATTCTGGCATTTTGTGAGGTACTCAAACATGCTTTGGAGTCTGTTGAAACCATAAAGAATAGTGTTTTTGCTTGTTAAATATAGGCTGAATTTTTATTGCTCTGTGGTTTTATTGTATTGCAGCCTGGACTCTGCCTGATTCTGGATTTGATGATTCCATAAGAAATCTTTCTCAGGTTGCCAAGCAAAGTAGAACTGTTCCATCTGGATAAGTCAAATCCTGTGCATGCAAATGACTTGTGTTCACATTAGGGATGTGCATCGCCTTTGTTTTGACAACCTACTGTCTGTCTTTGGTGGTTTTTGGAGACACACAACTGTTTGAGATTGTCTTTTTAATTGGTGCATGCAAACTCTTAGATCTTATAAAGAGTCTTTTCTGAACAGACTCCTATTTGACTGACACCCCAATAAATATATCTGTAGCCAGCATATTTTGCTTCTCCCCTTTCAGTGTGGCTGCCTCAGTTGACAAGCAAAACAGACAGCACCCTTCTTTTCAACCTGAAATATGTAACTGAGGTTGGTGAAATCATTAATTAGCTTTACAGTATCAGCCTTGGCTTGTTACTTTGTAAGAGCTGGTTTAGGCATTGTCATATCTTTTAATGTATCTGCAGTATAGCTTCCTTTCATATATCTGCTGAGATATGTTCTAAATTCATTCCACTGAGTAATTCTGATTTAAAATGACAAGTTCTTCTACACACCTTGGTATGACAACAGATAGTTTGCTTAGTGGTGTGTCCACCCACATCCTTGTGAGTTGTGGACTTATTTGATAGGCTAATACTGTAGCAGTTCCCTCTTGCGCTTCATGAGAAGGAGGTTGATCTTGTTGCTAAGGCATGGGAATAAGAATTAAGATCTGTGTTCTGTTCCCAGCTCTGCCCCTGACTTGCACTATAACCTTTGGCAAATCACTTAGCAAATCCTTACAGAATGGTCCAAATTTGTGTGCCTGCTTTCTCTACCATGATGATTGGCAGTAATGAAAAAAGAACAATGCTCGGCTGCAAGGTACCTGGAGAGGTACCTGCAGAGCTGCATATGGAAGATGCTGTGAAGTGAAAAGTATTTATTATTACATAAAGTAAAAGATAATCTTTAACACTGGTTGTTTGCTTCAAAGGTTAGTAAGTAAAGATCCCTAATGAAGGTAGAAATATTTCATCCCTTTTGATTTCTACAGCTTTTCTTATGGATATTTCTCTGTATAGAGCTTTGATCACACACTTTGAATTTTTCAAGTATCTACCACCTCTGCCTCTCTGATATTCATATGTTCCTTGTAACAAAATAAACCTCACTAGAAACCATGACTGTTGCACCCTTACAACTCCACTGATGTCAAAAATGTATGGGGTGGTTTTTGGTAGGGCCGAAGAAGGCAGAATGTGACCCCAATTCAGATCTGATGTAAGCAAATGCCACATCCATGAAAGACTTAGCCAAATTCAGTAGTGAACATAGGCTACACATTACATGTAAATTGGTCTGAAAATGAGTGTAAAGGGTAAAATGGTGTAACTTGCACAAATGTATTGTTCAGTACACTAATTTTATGTACAACTTACACACTGAGAAGGCTGAAGGTTTATATGTTGCAGGAAATCCAGCTAATTACAGTGTAAGATAAAGTAGCCTGCCTACTTCTTTTCACATCTTCCCATTTTGTTACTTTCCTTGCCATGTTACAAATCCATCAGCACGTTAATTACTCTTGGTTTACACACCCACTGGATGTATGCGGTATCGTAGTCACGTTGGTCCCAGGGAATTAGAAACATTACTTTACCCACCTGGTAGCTTTTATTGGACCAGCTTCTCTTCATGGGAGAGCCAAGCTTACACAGAACAACTTGATGTCAGATTGGAGCAAATTGCAGCACTGACCCTTAACATTTATTTATACTTGTTTTCTAACCACCTTACACCACTGTTTGTAGGTGCTAATTTGGCCACCTGTGTTTGCAGAAGGGGTTCTTGGTGCCTTTCCCCAAACAGCTAGTCTGCTCATATGATTAGTCTAAATTGGGGCATTTCTTTTTCACGTATTGAAAACATTAGAACAATTTGTTAATACCATCTGTGCACACCAAGCACATGCTGATAAAATGTGTCAGACATATTTTCACACTCAAAGAGTGATCCTTGAATCACTTTTTTCTTTTATTTAGTCATATCTTCTTAATGATGTAGTGTCCATATTGAGTTGGATTTCTGCTTATTATTAAGGAGTGATACAAAGCATCCACTCCATGGGGAAGTTCAAGTCTTTATTAAGAGAATTTTTCGGTTGAACAGTTCTCGCTATTGTCAACATTACTGGCCTTAGAAAGGTAATACATGGAGTTAGTCTGCCAGCATCACTACTAACACATTGCCAGGAGCATCAGATTAAAAGAAAAGATTAAACATATTCTAGCAAAATTTGTTGCCTATTAATAATAATAAATAATTCATAGCTCTTTTATATAGCCCTTTTTGTCTCTAGATCTCAAAACATTTTAAAAAAGGAAGTTAAGTATCATCTTCTCTTTGTAGTTGGGGAAAATGGGCACAGAAAAGTGAAATTACTTTGCTTAAGGTCACATTGCATTGTCAGTGGCAGAGCTGGTAATAGAACTCTGGGAATAGATCTCCTGGCCCAGTGCCCTGTTCATTGGACTGTATTTTTTCCATGACAATGCAAAGGAAAAATGACTTGCAATTGCAATTTAAAATGGAGGTGCTGGGGGGGTGGGCAACATCTACAATTTTCTTTTGATGCCACATTTGTATGGTAAAAATATCTGATGTATCTTTTTGGACTCAATTCTCTCATCACTGAAGTCAGTGACAGAAATCCCATTCACTTTATTGGAAGCAAGTTCAGGCCCGATGTGTTGCCTAAAGAAACTACATAGGCAGACTGTTAATCTAATCTTTTCAGGTGAGATTTATCTGTCATAATACTTCCGAACAGGAGTAGGTGTGTGGGGATGTGTATATTTCAGGTTGCACATGTCTTTTTCCAATATCAGAAGTATCTTTATCTGAATAATAAACAATAAAAAAGTCTTATCCTTGAAAAACCAGCCATCTCTCTCTCTCTTTCTCTCTCCTTAGAACTAGCTGATGGTCTGTGGGATGGGGTTCTTATACTTTTTCATAGTAAGGAACACATATTAATAGTGAGAGAGTATCTTATGGATATCCCATAGATGTCACTCCCAGTTACAATCACAGGACTTTTCACTGTCATATAACAGTCCTGCAGCAACTACAGCAATTGTTTACATGGAAAGATAACATAAGCAAAGTATTGAATGTGTTTGCAGGTAATTTTAATGTGCTTTAGTGGCTGGAAATAAGGAGAGCCAATTCCATGTCAACAGCCAGCTCTCTGCAAGCCATTTTCAGAAAACAGTACCACCCTTGTCATTTGTTTTGGGATCAGTGGCTGCACTCAAAAACTTCTTCTTCTTTTCCTACAACTAACTGTTTCCCTCCTGCAAATAATGCTGACGTGTTCCTTGCATGAAGGGAAAGAAACAAAAGAAACAGTTCAATTCAGTTCCTTGCTGTTTACACTAGATGGCTATGCTGCTGTCACATTCTGCATATTCTCATGTGGTAGGAAATGTCCCACTCCAGCCAGGAAGGGGTTAATGAGCTCTTCTGGGCACAGTCAGCTGATGTCTGTTCCACCGGGAGAAGGATGACTACTTAGAAGGCATGATCCAGACACAGTGAGGGGAGGCACTCGGAGGGAAGCAGAGCTCCCTGCAACCACAGAGTGGAACTGCTGACCCGGAAACTTGCTGAAGGGCCTCTACCGCCTGGAGCCTCTGGACAAATGAAGGGACCTTCTTTATTTTGTTTGCTCTCCTTAAAGCCTAGGACACTCAGCCTGGGCCTCACAGACCAATAAGGAGTTAGAGACTCAGCCCTTGCTAAGAGATTAATAGTCCATTTGCCTTGTAATCATAGTGGGGCAAACCCAGACCATTTGTGGACTACCAGACTGTTATATTTTTCCTCTGTCACTCACTGGGACTGCTGAAGGACTTTAAGAAGAGGGGGAACTGCCTCCCTGAGATGTGTAGCTGGAAGCAGTGGTGAGCTGGAGCCGGGGACGGAGAATTGGGGGGTTGGGCAGGGGGTGAGGTCCTGAGGTGCAGTTAGAGTGGGGGGTGTCTCAGAAAGGGGTAGTCAGGGGACAAGGAGCAGGGGGGGTTTGATGGGTTGCGGGTTCTGAGGGGGGCATTTGGGGGGCAGGACGTGGGTGGGGGTCGGATGGGGGGGAACAGACGGGGCTTGTACTCACCGGGTGGTTCCCTACTGGGTCTTCGGTGGTGGGTCCTTCGCTCGCTCCGGGTCTTCGGTGGCTCTGAAGGGCCCGCCTCCAATATGCCGAAGACCAGGAGCGAGTCAAGTACCTGCCGCTGAAAAACCGGTAGGGAACCGGTTCTTAAGACTTTGGCAGCTCATCGCTGGCTGGAAGGACATAGCCTTGTGGCAGACAGATTTTACAGCAACTACATGCAGCCAGGTAAAGGCCTCTGGGACAGAGGAGGTGCTCTAGGTTCAGAAGCACAGCCTCCGACATCTCCATTGAGCTGTGCATTATGGAGAGGTGGTAGGCTTACCATAGTTGAGGTTGCAGGTGAGATTCTGTTTAAAGCCAAATTTTCCATTTTTGGAAAAACCTACAAAAAAGAGTCAGATCAGCTTGGAAGCTTGGCAGAAAGGACAGGAGCTACAGTAGACTGGGGGAAGTGAAGGTTAGGTGATACAAAATTTGCAGAAGATACAGATTTACTAAAGATAGTTAAGATACAGGCAGACTGTGAAGAGCTACAAAAGGATCTCTCAAAAGTGGGTGACTGGGCAACAAAATGACAGATGAAATTTAATGTTTATAAATGCAAAGTAATGCACATTGGAAAGCATAATCCCAACTATACATATAAAATGATGGGGTCCAAATTAGCTGTTACCACACAAGAAAGAGATCTTGGAGTCATTGTGGATAGTTCTCTGAAAACATCCACTCAGTGTGCAGCAGCAGTCAAAAAAGTGAACATAATGCTGGGAATAATTAAGAAAGGGATAGATAATAGGACAGAAAATATTATGTTGCCTCTATATAAATCCATGGTATATCACATCTTGAATAATGTGTGCAGATGTGGTCGCCCCATCTCAAAAAAAGATATATCGGAATTGGAAAAGGTTCGGAAAGGGGCAACAAAAATTATTAGGGGTATGGAACGGCTTCCGTATGAGGAGAGATTAATAAGACTGGGATTTTTCAGTTTGGAAAAGACGGCTAAGGGGAGATATGATTGAGGTCCATAAAATCATGACTTGTGTAGAGAAAGTAGATAAGGAAGTGTTGTTTACTACTTCTCATAATACAAAAACTAGGGGTCACCAAATGGAATTAATGGGCAGCAGGTTTAAAACAAATAAAAGGAAGTATTTCTTCACACAATGCACAGTCAACCTGTGGAACTCCTTGCCAGAGGATGCTGTGAAGACCAAGACTATAACAGGGTTCAAAAAAGAGCTAGATAAATTCATGGAGGATAGGTCCATCAATGGCTATTAGCCAGGATGGGCAGGAATGGTGTCCCTAGCCTCTGTTTGCCAGAAGTTGGGAATGAGCGACGGGATGGATCACTTGATTATTACCTGTTCTGTTCATTCCCTCTGGGCACCTGGCACTGGCCACTGTTGAAAGACAGGATACTCTGAAAGGCACTGAGAGACACACTGATGAATTTGTGTAGTAAATAGTTTCACATGATGGCATTTCTATATAATGAATGAGGCTAGATGGACCTTTGATCTGCCCAGTAGGGCCTTATTATGATCAAGGGGATCCTGAAATGCTGCATCCCAACAATGAGTTTTTTACAAAGATGCTAAATTCTTCTAATGCTGTTTTACACACATACATAGGGGAAATAGCAAGAGGCAGGAGACACATGAAGCTGGATTCTCTTTGTTGAGATCTCAAAGAACTGAAAAGAAGACCTATGAAATCTAAAAAGTTTTTTCAGACCTTGTTTTTGGAATTAGAGTTGTTAAAATGCAATGTTGAGGAGATTGTGCAGACTCAGCACCAAAGCACTCCCGTGTACTGTGTGTGTGGGGGGGAGAGCGCGTCCCATCAAAACCACACTTTTGCAAAAGGGAAGGTGCACTGAACTGGGAGCCAGGAGACCAGGGGTTCTAGTCTCCTCTTTCACTGATTGGCACTAGGTGTTGTATATACTTGACAACTTGTTAAGCAAAGACTCATACCCCTATTTAAAAGGCAGGAAGGTATCTTTTCCTGAATTTTACAGATACTGTAATGAAAGAGAGAACTGGGAATAGGATCCAGGTCTCTAATGTGGCAAACAAGTCTCATTCCTTTAGCTATATTGCCTTTCCGAATGAATGTGCTAAGCATGTGTCCTTAGCGATCCTGCCTGCTCTAACCACTAGATTACACTTCATTCCCAAGATTAGGAATAGAAAGAATCCCGATTCCCAATATTCTACTGCTGTCTAACAAATAGCTGTGTAACTCACTGGCAAAGTGTTTGTTCAAGTGGCAGAGGCCAGCGGTGTAGATCTAAAAGTTCTGTGTTCAAACCTTGCTGCCAACCCATGAAGGAGTCATTAAGGTGATGAAATTTCTGTTTTTTCTGTTTTTTTGAGGTCCCCACTAAGTTTGTTTTAAAACTAGATTGTGTATCCTCCCCAAAAGCGATCTAAAGAGACAGATTGGCCAGGCTAGGTAGGTGGCTGGCAGAGATTCTGCAAGGCAGAGCCAGGAAGAGAACAGGTCCCTTGTATACCAGAGCCAACCCTTATCCACATAGCATGGTGCCTCTCAGCCAAGTATACAGATTTGGCCTAATTTTCCTATGCTGCCTGTACAAAGAGGCTACTCTGGCATACTGACCTCTGAAAGACACTGTGAGACACACTGATGAATTTGCGTAGTAAATAGTTTCACATGATGGCATTTCAATGTAATGAATGAGGCTGCAAGGGAAAAAATGGATGGGCCTGGGGCTAAGATAATAGACTGGACCACAGGTGAACTGGCTTTTATGTATAGACATCCTATGTGATCTTGGGCAAGCCTCGTACACCACAATTTCTGGAGGTAGTTACTATTTAATGTCCTTGTGCCTTAGCTCCTCCTCTGTATAAATTGGGGGATAATAAATATATTATCTAGGAATGTTTGTGTCATGGAATAGTCTGGAGCTATGCAAGAAGTGTATTAGAAAGGTGTCTGGAGCATTTCTAGGTGGGGATGAAATGTGGGGGACTTAGAGGTGTATTGGGAGCTTGCCGTCTAATCAAGAATAGTGGGTTTGTAATGGGGGTGAAGGCAATGGAACTAATCACTTGAGAAAATGGTACTCAACATAAGTTCAGCATCAGATCCTCTGATTGTAAGCACTTCATGGCAAGGAATGTCTCTTTTTATCTATGTTTTTTAAAGTTCTGTGTAAATTTACAGTGTTACACCAATGTTTTTGTAATACTAATTAGTATTCAGGAAGCATGGTACCTATGAGTGAAACAGGCATATTGCTCTGCATCACATCTCTCTCACAATTGCTATGATATTTTTAAAGATACTGTATGAATAAAACACTGTTCAGAGAATATACAATGACCCACTCCAAAAGGAAAATAAATAGTAATTAATTTGGGTGCACATAAATTGGAATTGAGTGCATTTTAAAATAGCTTAATTGGAACTAATTGCTGCTTTAACCTTAAAGATGGTAACCTGAGAACACAAGGGGAAGTAGTCATTATTTTGTTGTATCATTATGGGGAAACAGTAAATGTAGGAATGCACAGGCTATTAGCCTTATCTTGCAAAGTGTTCAGCATCTGTCCCTCCAGTTGAGGGCTCTCAGTGCCTCACAGAAGGTGTTCAGTGTCAGAAACTTGCCCGCTCCCCCTCTGGAAGGACACCAAGTGTCTACATTACAATGTTATAGCCCCTGCCCCACAGGCTGAGCCCTTGCGAGCCAGAGTCAGCTGACACGGGCTAGCCACAGGTGTTTTATTGCAGTATAGACAAATGCTACGGCACGTTCCCAGGTGTAGACGTCACGTTTGTACCCCTTCCTTGGGATATGGTGCTCTTGAAAGCTGGCTACCTTACACCCTGGAACCAGCCCTCCTGGTAGCTTATGCACACTCCCTCGGAGTCTGCCTGACTGTGGGCACTCTGAGCTTCTCGATTAACCCCTTCAGGGACAACAATGGCAGGCACATGGAACACAGACTTAGCCAGGGAATTGCTTAAAAGCACAGGTATGTCTATTCTTGAAACCCTTGAGAGTTACAGGTCTTTGGAAAACACAATCCTGAATATACAGCCCATTTAGGGTGATCTCACCCCCCTTGTCAGCCCTGGGTTTGATATGGGTTCATAGGCTAGATGGCCCTTCCACCAGCCTTCTCTCTCCTTAGCCTGGCCGTCTTGCATGTGGCGGTGGTCTGGCTCCCTGCTCAGAGAAACACTCATCTTTTAAAACAGTCTGTCCCCCTTTTTCCCATGTGCTTCAGCTGGGGAAATTCCAGAGTGCAGCCCCAGTGTAGGGAGTCATTCAGAAATCAGTGGCTCTACCAGTAGAAAACCCATCATTCCAGAAGAGAAGAATCAGTCACCATTAATGATCCTTGCTGGCTTTCTCATTTTTAGCTCTCTCCAAAGTGTCTCACACCCCTGCATGAGCAGGACACTATTCAGAAGAGGCTGGCTGTGTCAGGGCTAGGCTGGTTGTTCAGTATAAACTGGATATCTTATTCAAACGTGGTGAGTACAATCAAAAGTGACAGTCACAATGAAGGTTACAGTTGACAATGGCATTCACAAAACAAAATGGAGTTTATGGTTTGACACACAGACGTTCCCCCCCCCCCCCCAATCTGTCACACTCAGCACCTCAGAGGAGCTGGGCTCTTTATCACTGGACATGCTACCTTGTACTAACTGTGGAGGATTTAGGAGGAAGAAACTAAATAAATGGGCCCACAGATGAGGAGAAGGATGTGGAGAAAGAGACAGACTAATAATTACATGTGCACATGTGTGCTTTTATGAACACATACATGTATGTTAGCCTTAATCTTATGTGCACACGCACGCTTGCCATGAAAGTCAAAAAATAAACAATGTGGGAGTTGGAAAAAATTTGCTACTCTCATTAGCAGCCATTTCAAGGATATCTTCAAGTAGATTAAGCAGCTTTAGTAATACTAAGGAGGAAGAAAAAGGAGAGCAGCAGAGCAGTGAGGGATGGGCACTGCATTTAACATTTCTATCTGAGTGCCATCTGTGTGGGTGTTGGAGAGGAGCACTGGGCTTGGCATATTCAGTTTCCATTTCATTTTTATGTAATACACAGCACTGTATTTCCTCAAATAGATTCCAAATGAAAGAGAAATAGATCAGATAAATTGTGTTCATTGTGGGAGAGAGGGATGTTGTCACAAATAGGCTGAAAAATACCTATTTACAGTGACTTGATTTGATGGGAAATCTGTCTTGGATGCTATTGATCCATGTGGTTTCCAAATCCAAGTTGGTTGTGAGTGTGAGTGAAACTTTTACTCAATTCCTCTAATGGATTCTCTGGAAAATCCTCTGGATAGAACAAGTAAATCCATCGTGTTCAAAAATATCATCAGTCAGCCTTGGTGGGTAAGGATATCAACCAATAAACGAGAGGATAAAAAGTTATTTAAAACATAGGGTTTATAAAAGATAGTAAAATCACTGTTCTGTATTAATACATTGTAAAAAATTAAGTCAAGAGCACACTGTTTACTATATAATATTATAAATTAGCCCTGGATTATGTTAACTAATTTTTTTCCCTATGGTAGATTAGCATCTCAGATCAGAGAATCATGTTCTTTTAGAAATGTGCTTTAAAGCAGTAGGTGCTAGATCAGAGGTGGGCAAACTATGGCCCGCGGCCCACATCTGGCCTGTGGGACCGTCCTGCCCGGCCCTTGAACTCCCTCCCGGGGAGGCTAGCCCCCGCCCCCCGTTGTCCCCCTTCCCCACAGCCACGCCAGCAACACTCTGGGTGGCGGGGCTGCACGGTCCTGCAGGGCAGCGTGGCAGCGTGTCTGGCTTCGGCCGAGCGGGGCGGCTGCCAGACATGCTGCTCTGAGTGGCATGGTAAGGTGACCGGGGGGTTGGATAAGGAGCAGGGGTCCCCGGAGGGCAGTCTGGGGACAGGGAGCAGGGGGGTTGGATGGGGCAGAGGTTCTGGGGGCGGGCAGTCAGGGGACAGGGACCGGGGGGGGGGGGGGGGGAGGTATGGGAGTCCTGGGGGGCCTTTCAGGGGGCAGGGGTGTGGATAGGGGTCGGGGCAGTCAGGGGACAGGGAGAAGAGGGGTTTGGATAGGGGGTGAGATCCCGGGGGAGCAGTTAGGGTCGGGGAGTCCTGGGAGGGGGTGATCACGGCACAAGGAGCAGGGGGTTGGATTGGTTGGGGGTTCTGAGGGGGACAGTCAGGGGACGGGAAGTGGGAGGGGGTGGGGGCCAGGCTGTTTGGGGAGGCACAGCCTTCCCTACCTGTCCCTCCATACAGTTCTGCAACCCCGATGTGGCCCTCGGGCCAAAAAGTTTGCCCACCACTGTGCTAGATGATGTCACCAAGCAGTCTACCATCTGATGTTTGTAGTAATTGTATAGGCTCATTATTCTCAACTTAATTTCTGAAGTTGATTGGATGGGGAGAAAAAATAACCTTGCTATTGTAGCAAACAATGCATATTATAAAAAGCTTTTGTTCTTTATGTGGTGGTATTTTTTTGTAGCTTTTTGTTCAGGTGCTTGTGTGGTCAATATTTCTTTTGTAATGCAAAACTAAAGCATTTCAGGCAGCTGAACCAGAACTTTGTAGATTTAGTAGCTCTTCAGTAAATGGGCCCCATGTTGTCTATGCTAAACTGAAAACGATGTGTTGGTTTTTGTCACTTTTTTTTTTTATTTTTGGAAGTAGGGTCTGGGGATTTTTCCTACTGATCATATTTCCATTCCCCTGCAAGTGTTCTTTCCTTAGGCCTTGGCTACACTCGGGAATTCACAGCGCTGCTGCGCCAGCACTGTGAAGCGAGAGTGTAGTCGCGCCGCCAGCGCTGCAAGAGCTCTCTTGCAGCGCTGTAAGTACTCCACCTCTCTGAGGGGAGTAGCTTGCAGCGCTGAGAGTGAGCGTGCAGCGCTGCAGGCTCTGATCACACTGGCGCTTTACAGCGCTGCGCTCGGGGGGGGGGGAGCGCGTTTTCACACCCCTGAGCGTAGCAAGTTGCAGCGCTGTACAGCGCCAGTGTAGCCAAGGCCTTACTCTCAATGGCTTGCATCACAGTGACCTCCCTTCAGGTTGAGAAGCCTAGGATTATGAGAACTACTATCATAGCTGAGTGCTGCAAGGGCAAATTAGGATCGTATGTGCTGTCTGCGAAGACTACCAGATAGCACTCAAAGATTTCATTTTAAGTGTAAGATCTTATCCAAATTGCGCAAAAGTTGGCTCTATGTGAAGTATTTATATCTTAAAGCAAACAATGAGCTTGTGATTCAGGGATACCATTCCTCAGCAGTCTGATCAGAGTAGAAGGAGATTTGCTTCCCCTCTTTTTTTACTTGCTTGATTTTACTTGCTTCCCCTCTTCATGAGGTGATGTTAAAGCCGTCTTTCTGAGCATATTATTTCGACTCCACTTTCCTATCTCAATCTGGTAAATCCCTGATTTTTGTAGCATTGTTTTGCAACTTGAACAACTGCTCCTGTGTAGCAGAATTAAATCTTCCAGTCTGTTTTCTGTCTTCCTTGAATAAACCTGCCTGGTATTGTGAAAGGACTAAGTGATGAGAGAGGAACTTCACTGGGAAGATCGGCCCCAAGCCTAGCAAGTTATTTTTAAATGTAAGTGAAATCATCCCTGGGTCCTTACACTTCTTCCCTTGGACACCCTACCCTACTCATTTGCAGCACATCTTATTGGTTACAGAAACTCCTTTTTTGCCACCTTTACCTCCCTTAGGCCTGGTCTATACTACCCGCCTGAATCGGCGGGTAGAAATCGACCTCTCGGGGATCGATTTATCGCGTCCCGTCGGGACGCGACAATCGATCCCCGAATCGGCGCTCTAACTCCACCAGCGGAGGTGGTAGTAAGCTCCGCCGACAAAAAGCGGCAGAAGTCGATTTTGCCGCCGTCCTCACAACGGGGTAAGTCGGCTGTAATACGTCGAATTCAGCTACGCTATTCACGTAGCTGAATTTGCGTATCTTAAATCGACTCCCCGCTGTAGTGTAGATGTACCCTGAGAGACTGAAGACCATTTCTGCCTTTTAGAGGCAGCTTGTGTGAAACACTCACATAGAAGTTTTATTGGAAACATGATTTATTAAAAATAGAAAATCAGATTAAAATAAAGTAATTTAAAATAGATGAAAATAAAAGAAACTGTGCATAACATACCTCATTTCAGTACTTTGCAAAATCCCATAGAAGCCAGCTCCGCTTCATTTAGCTGTAAGCTCTCTAATGTAGCTGCTCTAAGCTGATAGGAGTGAGCTCTCCTGTCAGCTTAATTACTCCAGCCCCTGTGAGCAGCAGTAGCTATGTTGGTGGGAGAAGCTCTCCCACCGACATAACACTGTCCCCACCGGTGCTTAAATTGGCATAAATTATGTTGCTGGGGGGAAGCTAATTCACATTTAAACTGTAGTGTAGCCACAGCCGTAGGTGTAGGTAGGGCTCTACCAAATTCACATTCATGGAAAAACTCATCATGGACTGTGATATCTAATTAAAATATGACCATGCAAATCATTGTTGCTACCACTGTTGTATAATTGCAACAAATCTTATACAAAGTGTGACGCATGGCCAGAAAGGGTTAAGCAGGATAAATGATCCAGATTCAACCTTTAGAGACATGTTAGAAAAGTATGTAAATGGTAATTAGGACCATTCCATGGTAGATAGGCTAGAACTTTGAAATGCAAACCTATATTGTTAGAAATTAGAGGTGATACTAATGGTATGTGTGTATTCATATCTTGTTAAACGTTAACCATGTAACCAGACAGTTCCTGTCTGTCCACTATAGCTGTTGATTCAAAGATTAAAAGGGAATATTAACATTTAGATGAACCTTGGATGAAATAATGTCATTGTCTATATGTCTCTTTAAAGTTTGTGATAGACTGCCTAATGGATAAATTGCCTTAAGTTAATTTGTGTAGCTAATTACTGATGATGCTTAGGAAATCGGTCTATTTCAAAGTATCCATAATTGCCATATTGTTCGCCTAAGGACTCCGAGCTGTCGAGGAAGACCTGGAACTGTATAAAAATGCCTGGGGTCCTGATCCTTTTTATCTCAGATCTGCTTCATGCAGGGGAAGCTTAAGCCTAAGTCTACATCTACACTACGGGGGGGGGGTGTCGATTTAAGATACGCAAATTCAGCTACGTGAATAGCGTAGCTGAATTCGACGTATCGCAGCCGACTTACCCCGCTGTAGGGACGGCGGCAAAATCGACCTCTGCGGCTTCCTTTCGACGGCGCTTACTCCCACCTCCGCTGGTGGAGTAAGAGCGTTGATTCGGGGACGCGATAAATCGATCCCCGAGAGGTCAATTTCTACCCGCCGATTCAGGCGGGTAGTGTAGACCCAGCCTAAGATTGAGATCTTCAGTCCTAAGCTGGAACACCCTGAATATGAGCATGGACTAATTCTAAAAGAACTCTTTGCAACTACAAAGCTCACCATCTCTACTATGAATCTAAATCTCAAGAACTGTACTCATGTCTGTATGTATACTGATCTTTTAACCAATACACTGTTTCTTTTCTTTTTTAAATAATTTTTAGTTTAGTTGATAAGAATTGGCTGAAAGCGTGTATTTGGGTAAAATTTGAAATATTAATTAACCTGGGAGTTAATGTGTCTGATCCTTTGGGATTGGTAGAACTTTTATATGATGAATAAGATTTTCAGTAATCCTCATCATATTTCACTTGGGTGTCTGGGTGGAGGCCTAAGGCTGGGTTACTTTAAGGGTACTGTGTTATTGGCTTCTGGGTAACCAGTGATGTATTATAGAAGTTGTTTTGTCTGGCTTAGTAAATCTAAGTATTGGAATATCCACCAGCTTTGGGGATTGTCTGCCCCATTCTTTGCAGTTTACCCTAATTGAGTGACCTCAGTTGGCACCCCTGGGACCCCAGTCACACAGACTGTGAAATCTGGTCTTTTGTGTGCTTTTACCCTATACTATATAGATTTCATGGGGGGCGGGAGACCAGTGTTTCTCAAATTGGGGGTTCTGACCCAAAAGGGAGTTGCAGTGGGGTCACAAGGTTATTTTAGGGGGGCTGTGGTATTGTCACCCTTATTTCTGAACTGCCTTCAGAGCTGGGTGGCTGGAGAGCAGTGGCTGGTGGCCGGGCGCCCAGCTCTGAAAGCGACACCCTGCCAGGAGCAGCGCAGAAGTAAGGGTGGCAATACCATACCATGCCATCCTTACTTCTGCGCTGCTGTTGGTGGTGATTCTGCCTTCAGAGATGGGCTCCTGGCCAGCAGCCACCGCTCTCCAGCTGCCCAGCTACGAAGGCTGCGCCGTCGCCAGTAGCAGCTCAGAAGTAAAGGTAGCAGTACTGCAACCCCCCCCCCCCACACACACAATAACCTTGTGGACTCCTCCTCTCCCCCACCCCCCAACTCCTTTTTGAGTCAGGACCCCTACAATTACAATGCTGTGCAATTTCAGATTTAAATAACTGAAATCATGAATTTATGATTTTTAAAATCCTATGACCATGAAATTGACCAAAATGGATTGTGAATTTGGTGGTGACCTAGGTATAGGGAAAAAGGAAAATCTCTCATTTCTAGAAAGCAAGTCCTTTTTTATTCTCCTGATCAAACTAATAGCCTCTCCCTCCAGTGTTCAGAGAAAACTCTCTCGTCCCCATCCCTATCCTTGTTGGCCCCTTCAATCCAGGGCAGTATACCTCATTTTCCAAAACTGTTATTTGAATACAAAACACACAGTGAGGGTTGGTGCCTTCCCCAGGAGATTATCTGAGGATGGGGTGAAGGTCCTTTTAACAATGCTTTGTATCAATGCGGCCTGCTTAGCTACCAAACTCAAGTATAGCATTTCTCAGATCATTTGGTCTGGCTATCTCCAGATTATCCAGGCCTCTTTTTTTTTAAAAACCTTTTTCGAATGTTTCCTTTGCCATGAAATATAAATGACTGACAGACATTCTGTCACAGGAGGTGAAATGGGACATTTATCTTAGTGGTAAAAACTTTCAGAGGTTTGGGTGTAGCTTCGCTTCCCAGGTGGTGGGTAGGTCTGGGCTTGTTTGTCTTATCTGATTCAAGTTTGCATTTACACCAGGTTTATCTGGTGGGCAAGATGTTGTACATGGATGCTGATATTTGAATCCAAGGGTCAATAGATGCCTCTCTTAAAAATGTTCATGTTCTCACTATCATACTGTATATTAGGAAGGGAATGATTCTGCATATCTAGGCCTGATGGTCCAGGATTTGTAAAGCTAAACAACAGCAGTTTGATGCTCACATGAGTCACTATTATTTTTAGCTCTAAAGAGAAGACAGTTGGTCCGAGGGCTTACTTGTCTTGCCACACCAGCTGTCGTTTCCTAAGGATGATCTGCCACCACTGATGTTTTTAACTCCAGGGCTCCCTCTTTAATCAAACTTCTGCAGGATATACTTATAGCTGTTCAGTTTTTTCTTATTACAGTGTCAGTCCTTGAAAGAATGGCTCAGTGAAGTTGAAAGGTGATCTGTTGCTATTCTTTTGCAAAGTGTCCTTTTTATGGTTCTCAAGGACCAAGACTTAGAAACTTGAGCTGCTGGAGTACCTGCAAACAGAGCAGGAGTAGCAGAGGCAGGAATTTACCTACAGTAGCAATATAGCAGACTTTGGAATAGGCTGGATAATTTCTTTTCTCCATTCCAATTTTGAAAGTTTATTCCAAATAATAATTTCAGGGATCAAAATTTGTGTAATGATGCTAAAATAAATAGATCAGGGGTCAATTTTTTCTCTTTGTGGTCACTGATCCAAGATCAGAATTTGGAAAATTATACTGGTTCTGAAAGCACTTTACTGGTCTGCTAAAGCACTCATAGTCCTGGCAAGTTGCATTATATTTAACTTAAATATAAGTTAATATACTAGCATTCTCATTACTTATCCCAGTGAAGTTTGAACAGCCATTATTATTCTAGTCTATTCTATTCAGGTTTTTATACTGTGCGTGACAGAGGGGGTGAAAAAGAAGTGCGGTTCAGAATGGATTGGAAGTTCTGAGTTGAGTCAGTGAAGAGAGAAGGAAATGGGCAATAGAGTAACAGACATGTCTTGACTTGAGTGTGAGTCTATACTCTTATGTTCACCCTTTTTACACAATGATAATAAAGTACAAAGTACGCCTTGTGAACTATCATTTGAGAACTCATAATCTACTGAACATTATTGTCCGGGTAAAATGTGCGTAGCAACATAGTATATAAAGTTATAAGATTTTACTGTATGACATTGTTGTGACATGCTCCAAGTTTAGAAAAGCAGCCTGAACTAGTTCCTCGGGGACAAAAGCTTAACCAGCACCTCAGCCAGATGTCAGCATAATCAAGTAGACTATCACCTAGATAAATGGCCATTCTTTGGCAGGAAGAAAAATGTGAACAAGAAATTTACATTTTGGGCAATGTAACAGCTGGGGTTTCCCCGTGTGGCAGACTGGCTGTCACCTGTACTAGGGTTACCATTCGTCCGGATTTACCCGGACATGTCCTCCTTTTGTGTGCTAAAAATAGCGTCCGGGGGGAATTTGTAAAGCACTCACAATGTCCGGGA
>NC_048300.1:49005142-49138429 GCF_013100865.1 Trachemys scripta elegans | reverse complement strand
CAAGAGGCAAGGAGGCTTAGATTGGGAGTGGAGTCCTGGGGGGCAGTTAGGGGCAGGGGTCCCAGGAGGGGGCAGTCAGGGGACAAGGAACGGGGGGAGGGTTGGGGGTTCTGGGGGGGTGGGAAGTGGGAGGGGCAGGGGCGGGGCTAGGGCGGGGCTTCTCCCGTCCTCTTTTTTTCTTGCTGAAATATGGTAACCCTACCTGTACCCTGGCTGGAGTTCTTCCTTAAAGACAAGAGAGAGGTATAAGAACAGAGGACACTCAACACAGATTACTGTTCTTGTCCACTCTTCTCTGCTCACAGCAGCAACAATGCCTGAAAAAAACCTGAACTGAGGGAGAGGTCCTGGCTGGGAGGCTTTAGCTAGTAAAGACGGCAGAAACCACATGGTGAGAAAAATCTTTGCTTTTAATTCATTTAGTTTGCCAAGTTAGATATTAGTGGTGTTTTATCTTTTATTTTCTTTGTAACCAATTCTGACTTTTATACCTCATTACTTGTAATCACTTAATTTTTCTTTCTGTAGTTAATAAACTTGTTTTATTGTTTTATCTAAACTAGTGTGCTTGGATTGTAGTGTTTGGGAACATCCATTTGAAAGATTTGTGCATATCATTTTCTGTTAATGAAATGATACTTTCTATGAGCGTGTACTGCACAGAAGGAAAGAGCTAGGCAGCACAAGAAGCACATTTCTGGGGACAAGTCTGAGACTGGGAATTTGCCAGTGTTGTCCTGTAATGTAATTTGAGTGGTTAGCTATAACACTCTCTTTCAGTTCAGGTGTGAGTGACTTTGCATGCGAGTGGCTGTGTGTGAGCAGGACCAGGAATGGTTGCTCTCACAGCGAAGCAGTTGTAAAAGACATCCCAGGTTGGTGATTTGAGGCGGCACAGTTGTGATTTGAGGCAACCTGTTCAGATTATACCCTGGGGAATTTCACACTCAAGAGGGCCTGTTGGAAAAATCATAATCAATGGTGGAATAGTATGGCACAGGAAGCCTCTGAAAGACATGATCAGAAATGTGTGTTTGAGATGTCCATTTTTGTGGCTTCCTCCAGTTAAGGATAAAAATGGAGAATACTGCCAGGATATTGATGCACAACCTGAGCTTTGGCCTGAGCATTTTTTTTTTTAAATTAATGAACTGGTCCCTCACCAAGATGAAAATTACAACTTAATCCAAAAGTGAACCCAGCAGAAAACAGGCAAGTGACATTAGAAGAAATGATGATGAAGTACCTTGTCATGACAATATTTCATCGGAACTGCTAAAGAGTGGGTGCCCTGATTTAGTTAACTGATTTCATGCAGTTGTCTTAAAAGTTTGAGGAAACTGGTTACATTCCAGAAGGTTGGAAAAGGGGCTGCATCGTCTCTTGTTTCAAAAAGGAGAGAAATCAGCTTGCTCAAATTACAGGGGAATAACCCTGCTATCAGCCCCAGGTATTACTGTAAATACAATACTACTGAATCGACTGAAATATTGTCTCAACCCAAAAGTGAGAGACAACCAATGTAGTTTCTTTACAGACTGATCTACAGTTCCTGCTATACATGCTCTGCAGAATGTTATTGAACAACATTTAGAGCAACAAAAGGAAGTTAATGTTGCATTTATAGACTTTACTGCTGATTTTTGGCTCTGAATTTGTCAGCACTGTGAATACTGTGGTGTCTGAGGACTTAGTATGCCTAGGGGAGAAACTGTACCATAGTACTTTTAGCTGTGTGAGGGTCAACGGTTGTATTATAGACTGGTTTTCAGTAGGATCAGGAGTACACCAGGGATGTGTTCTCACCTATGATTTTAAAATATTTTAATAGATTTTCTAATGACAAAGCTGATTGAAGCCAAAGTATGGGGTGTGAAATTTAAAGATTCATCTTTAGAGGATCTCAAGTATATGGATAATATTGTCTGTCTTGGAGAGACTGACTAACTACAGCTAATACTGGAAGAACTGTGGAAAATTGCAGAATTTATGGGACTTGTGATCAGTGGTGGTAAAAGTAAAGCTACGCATGCTTCTTATAAAACAGAAATGAATGACCTGCTGATACTACATGTAGAAGGCAATGACACTGAATCTGTGATTAGTTTTATCTATTTGGGTAGTCGGTTGACAGGAGGTTCTATATCCGAGGAATGCACATCAGGCAGGTTTTGCTTCGTTGGCATTTCAGCATCTTCAGAAGCCCATGTTTGAGCAGTGGAAATGTCTGTGAGACAACTAAGATATGAGTGTTCAAATGTGGCAGTGATTATAACTCTTTTATATGGAGAAGAAACAGATGAGAGTTTAAAAAAAACTGAGGAGAGAAAACTAATCAGTTTTCAGCTTCAAAACTTATGGCGTATTATTAGCATTTGTTGGGTTGATTTTGTCACAAACAGGGAGATATTGAAATGATCCCAGCGAGTTGCAATCTTGCATCAGTTGAGATCAAGATGACTGGATTGGTGGGGTCATGTCCAATGTGCAGAAGAAGGTATGCTTTTACAGAAGGTTTATAGAGCTGAGATTGAGGGAAGTAGAGCACGGGGCCAACCATGAGTGAAGTTGGAAGATGCAGTTCTGAGGATTTAAGAAGTCTAAACCCTCCCATACTGACTATTGCCGAAGGAAGAAAAGTTGCAAGGAACCATTTAAGATGGAAATCCATTCTCTGTGCCACCATGGCTACATCATATCCGTGTAAATCTGCTGTGCCTGCTGCTCTTCTACCACACTCATCACCAAAGTATCTGAACTCCTTCCTGTAGTGCACTAAGCAGTGTGACTACACATCTGTCACATGTTGGTTCTCTCATCTTCTCCCCAGAGGGAGTGGAGTGTCTTGTTTTGGTAGTGTTTAATAAATATACCTGTTGCTACATGTGTTCATCAGAGAAGGCAAGGTCTAAGAAATGTGCCTCACACTTGGAATGGGAGTCGGGAGGTTTGTGTTCCTTTGGGAATTCATTCCACAGTCTCAGATCACCCTCGGAGAACGTTCTGTGTCCTGCACAAATGAGCTTTACTTTTATTGTCGAGCGTTGCATTGTGCCAGAGGAGCGAAGTTGTCAGTCATAGTCTTTGTCCTGAAGCTTCAGTCGGTGTTCTAGTTATCATGGTCACAGGCAATGGAGCACTTTTCAAGATCTCAGTCCTTATCTTTAGTCTATAGGAAGCCAACGCAGAGGCCGGAGGAAAGGTTTCATTAGAGTCCTGTGCTGCTGCAGCTGTCTTAAGCAGTTCTCATTTTCATTTTAAAGAGGAGCTATTGTAACCCATGCCAGCTTGGCGTCGTGCTCTGTCCCCCTCTAGTGGCACCTCGCCCAGTTAGAGATTGATGAGTCTGCTACAGCCTTGACTAAGAGACATGTGGCTTTTAGCTCATGCAATAGGGACTCATACACTGAGTTTCAGAGGTCTCAGGTTCGATCCCGTCAACAACCGGGGTCTGTCGTTGTTACACTATGATGGCAAAAATCAACAAAAGTGAATGGAGAAAATATTGGACTTGGAAAAAAGATCAAAGGTTTAACATTTTAAAAGTACATGTGGATATGTCCCAAACAAAAACCCAATCACAGTGAGCCTTGAAGCCTGGGCCTACAGATGCAGGCTTTCACTATGGCACTAAAAATAGCCATGTAGACCTTTCAGGCTTCAGAGCCCACCCAGAATGTCTACATTGCTATTTTTGGTGCTGTAGTATGAGCCAGAGTCTGTAGGCCCAGTCTCTGAGACTTACTGCCATGGTTTCTTTTTGTTTTGTTTTGCAGTGTAGACATACCCTAAGTGACTTAGGAGACTCCTTTATTCAGCATTGACCTGGGCACTTGGGACCAGATACACAAAGGGAGTTAGGTGCCTAAGTCCCAATGGTAAATGCCACTGTGACCACAAAACCCCTGCTGAGCTGCTGCCTAATCTCAGCCAGTGCCGCAATTTTTGCTGTAAAAGTTCCCTAGACATCTCCTAAATTTCTGTCTCTGGGCATGCAAAATGTTGCCTTGCTCTAGGTTCTGGATGCCTGAGACCCAGTGGGATCCTCAAACCAGGTGAAGAACAGCGTTCCCCCACCTGTCTTGTTGGTGGGGCCCAATCCACATACTGCAATAGTTGTTGGCATTGCCAAACCTAAGTTCCTGTGTGGATCTGGGCCTTAATAGCCTAAGTCATGTTGACTTTCAGTGCGACTTAAGAGCCTAAATGCCTATGTGCCTATGTGACTTTTGAAAATAGAACTTAGGCTCCTGAGTCACTTAGGCACTTTTACAGATTTAACCCAAAGTTCGATATTTTCCCTCAGTGTTCACCAGGACCTAGACTGAAGCTTTCCTGCTTTCATTATGAAGGACCTTGCATTTGGTCAGGGCAGTTCAGAAGGCTGTAGAGCTGCCACATTGATCACTAAAGATATATTTGGCAACTAGTTTTGATTAGTTCACATTTCATTAGAAAAATGTAACCTCTTAGGTACTCAAAGCAGCATGTAGAGATTTACCTCAGTGTGACTTTACAACGAATTTTACAACAAGCTTTACTTGTTGAATAGAACTAAAACCATAAGCAACTCTGACAGTGTAGGGGAAAGCAGCTAAAGCAAATTCTACACCAAAAAGGTAGATCAACCCTGCTACATCACTCAAAGTGTTTTTAAAAAAAAAAAAAAAAAATCCACACCCCTGAGCAATGTAGTTAAGCCAACCTAACCCCTGGTGTAGATAGTGTTAGGTCAACAGAAGCCTTCTTCCATCAACCTAGCTACTGCCTCTCAGGGATGTGGGTTAACTATAGTGATGGGAGAACCCCTCCTGTTGCTAAAGTGAATGTAGTGTGCTGCTGTAATGGTTTAAGTGTAGATGTAGCCTAAGTTGCTGCTAAATGCTCTTCAGATACTTGATAACAGTATAACCAAAGCAAAAGCGCTGCATTCAGAATACAAGTGTGTTGGGTCTTTGTGCTTCAGATATAGTAGCTTTTTTTTTTTTTTTTGCTCATGCAGCATATTTGATGGGAAGATTACTGCATGTGCATGAAGGTGAAGGAAAGGATTTTTATTTTTAGTTTTTAGTTTTTCTGAGAGCTTGTACGCACAGCCCCTTTACTGGAAAGACTTAGCCTTGTGTACGTCTAATTTGAATTTAATTTATAAGGAAAACCTATGGATCAAGAATCTCGATGAGCAGTACTTAGTTCTCTATAATGAGGTTTCATCCTGGTGCACGTGGAAGGTTAATGTGAGTCAAAAAGGGAGGAAGGGGCAGAGAAGGAGGAATAAGGGGAGAATGTGCCCCGTGTAAACAGGGAATTGCAAGCTTACAGAAAGTAAGACAGACATTTTTCAAATAAGTTTGAAGCTTGCTCCAGGCAGTTTTAACTTACTCAGCCAGCACTTATAGTGGCTGATAACTCACAGTGACACTGACTCTGACAGTTGCACAAGGGTAAGCTCCCCAGAAGGATGAACTATTCTTGAACCGTTTCTCCAGTATACCAGGCACAATCCTGCATTCCTTCAGCATTGATTATGGATGTCGGTTTTATTCCAGGGTCAACATATTGATTGCAGATAATATGTCTGAGCACTACTGCATCCCTTATGTAGTACCGCAGGGCAGTGTGGTGCAGTAGAGCCTCTTGCGCCACACTTAGCCCTTTTTAAATTCTTTTTTTCCCGCCATTCCCCTTCAAAGCGCTGTAAAGAGTATTGTTTTGTTTAGTAATCATCTGCCCTATGGTGTTCTGTCTTTGGGGTAATTTAATAATTTCTTCCAGTCTTGTATTCCTGGCTAGGGAGTGCCAAGTAATCTGTTACATGCACAGTTTCACTTGCACAGGCAGTTTTCAAGCGTCATAAGTGGCAGCTTTGAGCTGATCAGCATTAGGAGACACAGTCAAGGCAGTAACATTATTTTTAAGCCTTTCTCTGTGCATTGGTGGAGGCTGCCTCTTTGCTGCTGAATCACTGTACCTCTTGCTAAATATGCCAGGGTCGTGGGTGTTGAACGCTGCCTGAATGTAAATCCCTTTTTCTTGTAGAGAGCCCTCCAGACTCAAGAATAAAGTGCCACAGTAGGAATGAAGCTTATTTGCATCCTCCCCATGCAGATCACTGCAGCTTCTGTGTGCTGAAAGGTCAGCTGGGGAGTCAAGACCTATCACGAGTCCTATCCTAGAACATGGAAGGTTATGAATTATGGTCTACTGCAGAGAGTCTTTAGTTGTTAGATAGGTTTTAGGAATTAAAGGGACACTGTCAGGGTTGACAGGCCCTAAATGCCTCCCTACTCTAAAAAAGAGTTATTTTTTAAAAATATTAGACTGTGTCCATGATACAGGAAAAAAACTTATTAGGCTATTCAGGACTGTGACTGCAGCTGTGTTAAAATTCTAGGTCCTCTGCTAAGTGATCTACCAAGAGCACATAGGGTCAGGGATGTTTTTGTGCACGTTACATTGTCGGTCTGTTCTCCCTGCTTTCTCTCATCCCCTGAGCTGGCAGAGGAGTGAAATTGACAAGACTTTTGCTCTCCCAGCTCTTCAGGGAGGAGGAATCTTGTCAATTTCAGGACCATGCCTGCTTACAAGAATTCAGCTGGCAAGGAAAAACAGATAGTATCATGGGCATGTGTGTGACTGCAGCTGAAAAAAACCTCTATTACCCGGTTTTACCAGCAGTCCTCAGGCTAGAGAATGGGATTTTAACATTCTCGGACAGTTGCTAATTTTTTTCTGTATCAGGGAGGCATTTAAACAGAAAAAGAATACTCTGGTGGGAAGATTTCATTTTATTGCATCCACCTGACCACTGTGACCTTTTAAGGATATGATGTGCTAAGAGTCAGGCTCTTTCTTAGGGTCTCTCTGTTAACCGCACATGTCACAATTTCAGGGTAACCACATTTATTTCTTCCTCTCCCTCGTCCACTCCAGGAGTTCCTAGTCAGGTCTCCAGCTGTCATCTGCCAGGAACCTTTGTCCCATTCCCTTGTGACCGGGGTTTTAAGGCTGCACAGCTCCCTGCCTTACATTATGGCATCCTCAGCAAACTAGTGTGCCTAAAGGCTAGTGCCTGTGCATTGTTTTCTCTCTCTCAGGGCTATCAACAGTATATTGCCAGCAGTTCCAAGTTACCACAGACCTCCTTCTAATACCACAGACCACCTGTATTTTAAGGTAAAAGCATTACATACAAAACGTAGTAAAAGCAATAGACAGATTTGAACACACACAAAATGTACCAGGAGTCCCCCATCAGTCTAGTGGAGCCCTAGTAAGCCAAAGTCTTTCCAACCTTTGGGCAAGTGTTGGACAGAAGGTTCAGTCCATTTGCAGGATCAGAAAGAGGACCTTGAGTTGGTTCAGATGCAGCCTTTTGATGCCAAAAGTGCTCTCTCTTTGTCTATTGGTCTCTGAAAACCCAATTTGAATGAGTATATGCTAACCACCCCAAGGCTGATATCTTCCTGGAGGTATGCACAACCTAAGTGATTTACTTTAATCACCACCCCCTTGTTTTTGATTTCTTGAGGAGTTGTGATGACCCTCCCCATGGAGTTGTGTATAATCCCTGGCCCACAGTGATACATAAACTTAATACAATATGGTCCTCAAAGCTATTGCATGAGATTGCAATATCTGTCTCAATTGGTGCCATTTGTGAAATAAAATCAATTTCCTTATTAGAACTCAGTCTGAGTTCTGGTTGCTTGCATGTAGTTGGGACTACCACGTAACCAACCACAATGATAAATTACTTTGCACCCAAGGGGAAGGGGGTGGGTGTTTGTGCGTACAGATGGACCTGCACACATAAAGGCTGTAATTTGTATGCATGTGGTCGTGTGCAAAAATAGTACATGCAGAGTTCTGCAACCACAAATAGAAGCAGTGTTTGAAAATTTGGCCCATAATAAATAAGTGACGAACACAGACTTGACATGCATATAAGAGTCTCTCAGTCTTTAAATTGATTATAAGAGGGCCGAATGGAATGAGGATTTGTAATAGGATATGGAGTCTTCCTCCTGCTAAAGGTCATTCCCTGCCAGAGCCAGACCTAAAGTTGTTCCCACTGATGGTGTTTATTGATCTGTGGTCCTAGAGGGTAGGTGTTTATCTTGTGCCCCCTTTGCAACTGACACTAATTTAGCTTGCTTGTTGTCAGTCTTGAGAGATTGGCTGTGTACTGAATGGGCATGGAGAATGAGTTACCTTCTTGACCTTAGAAGTTGTCAACCTAAACAGGGTTGCCATAAATTGATAGGGCAGTATAAGGAAGCTAGAAGCTGCTGCTAGGCCATGCTATGTCACTTCTGGACCCTATCCTGCTCTATTGAAGTCCATGTGAGTTTTGCCATAGGTTTCAGTGAAAGCAAGATCAGGTCCTGAGTGAATAGGTAGAAGAATTCAGGCATCAGGACTGCTTGTACGGTACCTTCTAACTTGAAGGTTGTTTAGAAATAACTTCATTTGAATTTAATTTTAATTATAATTAGCGCCATTTTTTTTTTAAAGTGGCATGCTCTTCTATGGAGCGCATCTCATGTATAATTGGCTGACCTGCCATCAGAAATTATTGCCTGTCAGCTCTAAACATGCAACTCACAAAATCAAAATAGGAGGATTTAGGCTTTTAGTCTTTTGAGGAGCTGTAGTGTGATGGCTAATCTGTGTGAGCAGATGGCATCTTGCACAACTCTTAAGACTGCATCATAGTTTCTACCATAAACTCCTTTATTAGTCAGGAACGTATAAGTCAATTGTACAATTTTTGCTTGGAGCTAAAACTTGACATTCAAGGTCACAGCCTAACTGCAATGTTGCTGACCCTCTGAGGTAGAAAAGAAACTCTGGAAGCCACAGCTTTGTTGTCAGAGCGACCTGATTCTCCAAGCTGCTGGGCCCTGTAACTCCTGCTGAAACCAATGGGAGTTGCAATATCACAGCTCCTTTAAAAATTGGACCCCAAATCAAGAGACCTACCCATTAGGACTTCAGGTCATTAGAGCACCATCAGATGGGAACAAGCCCTTACCCCTATATTGGGGGTCCCTGAATAGCATCCATCTGGCCAATACTCTCATAGTGCAAAATATATTGGCCTTGTTATAAATTGACTTTAGTGGCCCAATATACACCTCTACCCCGATATAACGCGTCCCGATAGAACACGAATTCGGATAGAACGCGGTAAAGCAGTGCTGCGGGGGGGGGGGGGGGGGGGGGGGCAGGACTGCGCACTCCGGTGGATCAAAGCAAGTTCGATATAACACTGTAAGATTTTTTGGCTCCCGAGGACTGCGTTCTATCAAGATAGAGGTGTATTAGCCCAGTATATTGGCAATATTTTTGCTAAAGTGGTCAGTAAAAGTACTGTAAAATAAGAGGCTAATTGATTTGGTATTTCATTTTTTGAAACATTTCACCTTTCAGTAAAGAGACAGAATCACGTATTTAAAAATACATGTTTATATGAAAAAAAACATATTATTCCTAAAGGGACATTTATAATTAGGCCCTACCAATTTCACGGCCATGAAAACATGTCACAGACTGTGAAATCTGGTCTCCCCGCTGTGAAATGTGGTCTTGTGTGCTTTTACCCTATACTATACAGATTTCATGGGGGAGATCAGCTTTTCTCACATTGGTGGTCCTGACTCAAAATGGAGTTGCAGGGAGGTCGCAAGGTTATTTTAATGGGGTCATGGAATTGCCACCCTTACTTCTGTACTGCATTCAGAGCTGGTTGGCCAGAGAGTGGTGGCTGCCGACTGAGGGCCCAGCTCTGCAGGCAGCAGCGCAGAAGGAAGGGTGGCAATACCACACCATGCCATCTTTACTTCTGTGCTGCTACTGACAGTGGCTCTGCCTTCAGAGCTGTGCTCCTGGCCAGCAGCTGCCATTCTCCAGCTGCCCAGCTCTGAAAGCAGCACCGCCACCAGCAGCTGCGCAGAAGTAAGAGTAGTAATACCTCAACCCCCCCCTACAATAACCTTGCAACACCCGTCCCAAACTCCTTTTTTGGGTCAGGACCCCTACAATTACAACACCATAAAATATCAGATTTTAATAGTTGAAATCATTAAATTTACAACTTTTAAAATCCTATGACCGCGTAATTGACCAAAATGGACCGTGAATTTGGTAGGCCCCTATTTATAATCTATTGTGTAAATAATCTGCATTTTAAATAGCCCCTAAACACATTCACACAATGAATAGTTTATAAAAGCTGTACATCTATATTTCATCAGAGAAATATGTATTTCATCATTTATATGGCAGAATACTTCTCTCAATAACATACTTTAAAAAACAAAGCAGACCCACACATCATGCACACAAATAATGTTTAAATGAAGTTCAAGTTGCAAAATAAATCAGTTAAAACCAGCAAATTAGTTAAGACTGACACATTATTAGTAAGTATTCTGCTGTGCTTAGCTATTACGGAGGTCTCAGATCAGTAGATAATTTTATATACTCTGACATGCAATAAGTAGGTAAGACCAAAAGGTTTCTAGATGGAGGGAAATGCATCACTTCAGTGAATTTACCTCTGCTTATGCCACCAGTCAAGTTTGCCCCGAGTATCAAGTTTAACTGTGAAATTCCGGGTTTTAATGGATTGTGACACAATCCTTACGTTGCTTTAAGCTTTGTGTAATTTGTGTGTGGGGGTGGGGAAAGGGGTTTCAATGCATCTTAAATCTGAGGATTTGGAAAGTGTTTTTGCATTGTATTCTAGCTACTAATTCTTTTCCAAAGCAAGTGTTAGCTAAATATATACAAAATATGCAAGTGGTGAGTTGTGGCAGTGGCTTCTTAAATAAAACAAATAACATCAATTTTATGTTTGCATAAAATATTTTATTAACTCTTCCACCTCTACCAATGCAATGGCTATTCCTGAGACTAAATATTAAGGGTGAAAATCTCCTCCAATGCGCAAGGCCTGAGTATATGAAATGAGTGTGTATGAAAGAATTCTCCCCACTCATCCATGATTGATATCAAAGCTTGCTAAGCTCCTCCTCTGTGGGTTTTCAGGCAGTGAACCTGTGTAGTTTATATAAAAACTATGAATCTGAAGAAGTGGGCTGTAGTCCATGAAAGCTTATGCTCTAATAAATTTGTTAGTCTCTAAGGTGCCACAAGTACTCCTGTTCTTTTTGCGGATACAGACTAACATGGCTGCTATTCTGAAACCTGTGCAGTTTCTGAAACCATGACTCGCTAGCCATGCTGTTGGCTTTTGCCTGGCCTGCAGTCGGCCATGTTGCTGCAGAGAACTTCTCTATGACACAAGGAGGATGCCTGTTTGCAGCCTACACACTGGCTTAGTTTGGGTAAATTTCCTCCTGATCCTCTTTGTATTTGTTTACCCTTGAGGAATGTTCAAAGCCAGCACAGTGCAATCCACCCACCCTGCTCTGTCTCTCAGCAATCTGAATATGAAGGAAGTTATTGTAGGAAAGCTAACTGAATGAAACGGGTCTTACATTTTGTTCTGATGGGGATAACATTAATGGTCATCTTGATAGCCTGTGAATGCAAGCTCTACAGAAGTGGGCCGTGTACTGAGACAGCTGCATCCCCTGCACTTACAAGTCTTACCCTAGGCAAGGTGAGTTTTAGGATCATTGAGAGGAGTGCAGCTCTCATGGTTACAAACAGGGAGCAGCTGGGGGTGATTTAGGAGATAGTTGGGGAGCATCCTGTTGAAAGTTTTGAAGATGAAAATCCAGACCTTGAATTGGATTTTTGGGCCAGGTGCCAGTGCAGTATGTAGAGCAGTAGGGGTAATGTGTCCTCCGCACGCTTTGCTGGGTTAGAAGGGAAGCCATTACACATTGGACCCTCTGGAGTTTCTTTGTTCATCCCCAGGAGCAGTGAGTTCTGGTAGTGGAGCCTGGAGGTGATGCAGATTGTGGCCACCTTTGTCACAAATGGACGTGATTTTCTAGCCTGCTAAAGGGCCACTTGGATGTCCAGGAGCAGTAAAGAATCCAGAAGGACCTCAAGACTGCACACCATCTTCAGGATGGGAAAGCATTTACCCTTGGTTGAGGGTGATATTACGGCTTGGCTAGTTCTCCAGAACACTTTTGTCTTCCTATTAACATCACCTTTGTCTTGGCTTGGATTTAGTTTCCGATAGCAGCCCTTCATGCAGGTGCATTATTCACTGAAGCATCGAGAGAGCTGTGTGAGGGTACTGCCTGTATTTGATGTGAAGGCCATGTAAAGATGGGTGTTATCCATCTACAGCTGGCATTGGAATCCATAGCATCTCTGTCTTCTGCAGAGGTTTACAAAGCCTGTATAGGATGGGAGGAAATGATTGAGCCTTGTGGGACTTCACAGGTGAGTGATGTCAAAGCAAAAGAACAGCTACCTGCCACAATCTGCTTTGATCTATCCTAGAGGAGTGTTCAAAGCCAGCATAGTGCAAGTCCAGCCACCCTATTACAAGGTGTCTCAGCAATCTGAATATAAATATCTATCCATAGCTAAGAGTGCCATCTAGCTGCCGTATCCTGGCTTTGAGGAGTCTAGTATGTACTGCTGGAGATGATGGTTCTTCACCTGCTGCTCAGTTTACGTTGCTCGGGAATGGTAGATTTGACACAGGCTGACACATGAAAAGTTTTAACACCCGAACATTCAAAAATGTTAGAATTTGCAGCTACAAAAACTAACACCTGTGTGTGTGGACATTTAAATTCTAAATGTGCATATGCAGAGGTTTGCACCTGCAAGGTGCAGGTACATATGTGCATGTGCTAGTTTGTATACTGTGCATGCAAAATTGTATATTGTGCTGAGTGGACAACTATTTAAACATTTTTAAGGCCAAATTTTCAATCTATGTATAGAACCACCTACCTCTTGCCCTCCCTGGCTCCCCTCCAGAGTTGCTGTTGGATTGGATCAAGATCAAGGAATTTAGCAACCTTTCCAAGTACAAATTAAAAGTGCAATAGTAGGAACTTTGCACTAAGTGTAACGAGATAAAAGTAGAGGGACTGAACTTAAGAAATCAAAAGGCCACTTCAGGCTTTATGTAGGGCAATGCTTCTGCATCTGGTCTATTATTTATTATTACAATTTGGCAACTGTACATCAGCTGAAATTTGGAACAGTTTACTGCATTGTGTCTTTATGAACATGCAACTTGACTGTGTGCTGTCTTGGCATAACTAGGACCAAACCATTGTGGGGATAGCTCACATTCTTCAGTTTCCTTGTGTTACTGCTTTTATTACAGGAGCAGATGGCTTGGTTGGAATGTTTCAGGCTTGGTTAAATCAAAGATGTGAAAGGTCGTACGAACTGGCTTTTATTGGAATGTGCTAGTTATCTCGGCTAGTGGTTGTTTAACAATCAGTCTTCGAGAATACCTTTCATCCATTGCACAGATAGTATCAAAGGTCTGGTAGTGCAGGAAGGGAATACAACAGAAAATAAATTAAATGCTTTTAAGTAAGCGGTGCAAAATGACTGTAAATTCAGCACCATATTTGTCTATGCGTTTTGAGACATTTCTTGCTTGCTCTGATTCTGAACATGTAGCGACAACATTTTGGTTGAATAATACATAAAATGACTCTGAAGAATTGGGACCATTTCAGAGTTAGTTTACTTAAAAAATTCTGGGGTCTGGATAATGGGCTGTAGAAATGTACTATTTAAGCCAGTTCAGATTCTGCTCCAGTGAATAGTGACCGAGAATTATTGCTAACTGGCATTGGATGATTTAGCATGTAAAATAAGTTGGTGGTTCTCAGTTTGGTTCCAGTTGTTCAGTTGTCCACACCACAGACGCATCCTAATTGGCCCTTTGCAGTCTCTGTATGGAGGCCAAGTTTGGAATGGACCCTGGAAGCTGAAATACTTTCACCTTTGAAAGTGATCTGGCCAGCTCAGGGTTGAGGTGCACTGAAGTGGGGGGACGTGAAAGGAAGCTCACATTGCCAGTGTCTCTGCAGTTACTGAAGGGCATGTCTAGGCAAACACTGCACAGCAAGCTGGGGTTTAAATCTATAGCACTCCAGCGTGCCAGCTCACTGTCTGTGTGGACCCTGCTGCCATGCATTAAAATTTCCCTAGTATGCTTTGACCGACTAAACAGTTTGTTTAATCTCCAGGAGTGTTGATCCTACACCAGCAAAAAATTCACTCTTTTGTGCCTAAAGTTTATTTTCTTGAATTTTTTTTTTAAACTGCATTTATACTTGGCACCCTTGTCTATTATACCTTGTGGGATAAAGGGTGCTCTATAACAAGAACTGTGGTGCTTGTGCCAGGAGGTGTCAAGAAAAAGCAAACAATAAGAGCAGTTCTTTAAAGGGAGCCACTTTCTCTGCTTTCTCTCTTATTGACCTAGCACCAGATTTGTCTATATTCTTATCTCATTCTGGCATTTATTTCTTGATCACTTGAATGTCTCTTTGTTTTCTGCATAAAACTTGAATAACAAGTCACATACCTGTGGATTTTAAGAAAGGTGGGAAATATATCTATAGGGCTCCAAACACATGGGGAAAATCTCATGTGGCGCTGGGAGCCTTTATATCAAAATAACATCTTTAAAACCTGTTTCTAATTTGATGATTTTGGTCTTGTTTCTGAATCTAAAATCGGTATCAGTTTTCCACTGATGCCATGTTAGGTTGCATTTTCTGCATACAGTCTATTTTCCCATTGTGCCACAGGTGGTATTTTTGCATTGCTTTTACTACCCATTGTGAAATGAAAAAAAGAGTCCCTGTTTTAAAAAATCAGATGAAGACATCGGCATTATTTAAAGTGAAAGGCGTAGCAGAAGTGTAAAGTTTTATTTATTTATTTAGTTAGTTAGTTAGTTTATTCTATTCTAGTCTGATAAGATTCTGCAGAGAGAAATTAGGTGATCTGAGAAGTGGATCACGGTCACCTGCAGGGAAAGTTTGAGGAAAAAAGCTTGATAGAAATGCTATTTTTCAGTTTCTCTCTGACATCAAGGGTTGATTATATAACAAATGACTGTTAGGTATGATGAGCTGTGTTGTAGAAGGGGGAGCTGGTAGCACTAAAATTACTAACAGTTTCCATTATGAGCCCCTGTTTTTAGTTGCTTATACTTTTGCCAGACTATAAACATTTGGGTGAAAATGCCTGTGGCTGAAAAGTTTTGAAAAGTTTCAGCAAAAAGGACTCAGCTTTTTTTGAGAATGAGGCTAGGGGAAAATAGGTAGTTTTGCCAACATTAAATTATTTTCACAATCGCTATTTTGAAGAGCTCCAGATTTCTTAAAGGTTTGGAGCAGGAACTTGAAATTTGCTAGGGGTAGGAGGTGCTTTTTGCTGTCCCTATGAAAATCTACCACGATTTGGTCAAGCTATGGGGCTTAGAAAAGCACTATCTTTACAATAGAGTTTGTCAGAGGCTTGATAAAATCTCTGAACATTCTTTCTGCATGCTTCCACTGAGCATGCTCCAAAGCTTCCATGGGCCTTCCTCTTCATGGAGCATGCTCCATGTTCCCACATATTTTGAGCTTCAGGTGTTGCGAAATAACATTTGCCCCTTTAGCCTATGGGAAGGGGGTATTGGGCTGTAATCCTGGAGGAGATCATGAGTTCTAATCTCTGCTCTTCTGTTGACTGGGAGGGAGGATGGTCAATATGGTTCCGCCTGATGGAATTTGTTATATCACTTTTCCTTTTTAGAAACCTAGAAAATTACATGTAATAACACTAGGTTAAAAGAGCAATAAGGTTGCAAAGTCAAACATACCAAATTTAGGAAATGCTGGTGTTAAGATTGTCTCTGCAACCTTAATTCTAGCTCCCTTATCCCTTAGTCTAACCTAGGTTCTTTGCATGTAGTGTGGCATAAAATATGTGGGGAGGGGAAACACTTTAAAAATTATTTTTATGCATGTGATTTCCAGATAGAGTCTATGAGCCCAGTTACACAAGAGATGAGAAACCCACATGGGAAATCACAAAGGGGAGGGTTGATGTCTAAAAATGATGCTTTCAACATCTGAAGAGGATCTGGTGAGTGCCAATCTGCATTATCTAGTGAACAATCCAGTGATGCCAGTCGACCCTCCCTTCCTGTTTATAGGATGAGAAACGGAAAATTCCCTCATTCCACTCCAAGCAGACCAAAACACCAGTTCTTGTTACTATGGCATGGGAGTCAGATTGGCAGTATCCTCCAGGTTAGGGGGATGATAGCTGAGAATGACTGTTCATATACTTTAAATGCATACTTTAAATACATAAAAAACAGCGTGAACAAGACACAGAGTAAGCAATTCCGATATAGGTCAGAGAGTAAGAACAAATTATCATTATTTCAATAAATGTGCTATAAGAGAGAACAGTTACTACCTGCTGTCTCGATCTCAAACCATTTTACACTTTAAGGCAAATTCACTTTGAAGGACTGTGCCAGGAATGGGATGCAAAGCATAATAGAGCTACCTTAGTTTTGTTTAGTAACATTTTGAAGGTCAGTAGTCCAGAGAATTAAGGGGAAGATGGTGCAAGATGGTAACAAAAACTGGAAAAGTTCCCTATGAAGAGTCTTCTTTCTTTTCTTCCTTTCCATCCAGCTGTGGAGCCTCATATGTAGTTTATCCATGGTGTGTGTCTGCATGTGTAATAAAAATTTTGTTTAATTACAAGAAGTTTGTGTCAGGAGAACTGAGAATTTGGATTCTGTTCTAATATTTGTACTTGCACATTACATATCTGTGTTTTAGAGGCTGACATTGCTTGTTTGACCTAAATTGGTTCTATTTACTTTCCTGAAGCTAATTCTTTTTGTTGTGTAGTTGAACCTACTTGCTCTAGTGTCCTGTGCAAAACTCGACTGGTCATGCAGCTATCTGACCGCTTAAAGACGAAAAATCCTTGTTCTCTTTCTCCTCAACTTTACCTTGTTGAATGGAGCAAATCATACAATAAATTTACATCTGCTTTTAACAAACCCGTGCATGTTAGTAGAACTTGGTCTGAAGTAATAACTACCCTTTCTTGAAACTTAACTTCTCAACTATAATTGTTTTAATTATTTGCCCTTTGTCATAATATCTTTCTATTATATTGAGATTTCAGAGACACTCTCTTGTGGCTACTTTAACTTAATATGGCTCAAAAAAAACCAAACCCCAAACATGCATCTGGAGGTGCACACACTCACAGGACCAGCCTGATACAGGGGGCACAAACCAAAAAAACAGTGTTCTCATAATTCCAGTCTTTTTGAGGGGAGGAAAGAGATGATGGCCAGTGATGCAGGTTCATTCAGAATGGGGTGAGGAAATGCTTTCTGGCAAGAACAGCTGAAGGAATTGTGGCCCAGCCTGACTGTTGGTAATGCACATTCAGATACTGTAATTATTGATCAGGCACACACAGATAGGATTAGAACTTGGGACCTCCCATTTCAAATCACAGCTTCTCTATTTGATAAGCTAAAGGGACAGCCTCATCTTCTCAACTAACAGGAACTATTGTACATGTGTCCATGTGCGGTGTGCAGCTCCCGCATTGGTGTGCACTTTAACAACAGATGAGTGGGGCATAGAGCCTTGTTTATGTTTATAATGAGAGTGTGTTGGGCACAAAAATATGCCCATCAGTTTATCAGATTTGTAAATTATTTTGGAGGTAATTCTTCCAAGCACTCAAAACACATAAAATCATTCAACACTTCATTTTAGTTGTTAGTATTATCTAAGGAATATCTCTTTGTGCCTCATTATCCCACGCCCACTGCAGCTGGATGGAAGCAGTGTATTAGAGCTATCACAACCGTATTGCGACTCCCACACTATTTTTCTCTGAGTGACAGGATTGATCGGATCTCCCACAGCTGCAGGAATTTGAATTTATTCTTTTCCAACTGTAGACATGACAAATGTTAGTCCAGTTATCCTCCTCTACAACTGCAACCCTCTTGTGTGGTGCTAGAGATCTGGAAACTTGTTCACAGTGCAATAAAGAGTCCGGATAATTCTCTTACGAGTCATGTGCTGACCCATGTCTTTGTCTTACCAAAAAGATGATGGGTTTAAGTGCTGCTCTGTTCTTTGTCACCATTTCCTTTAAATAACACCTCAGTAGCACAAGAACAAGGCTTCTCCAGCTTTTTCATAGAATGGAGTGCGTCTTAGTGGTTGAGCCATGTTCTCTCTACATCCTCTCCCAATCATAGCCCTATTCACAATGATACAGCAACACTGTGTGTACACAAACACAGTAACTGGAACACTGAGTCTAGGGAGCAGAAACCAGGAAATTAACAGGAACAGGGAGCAGGAAGCAGTAAGACAGAAGGCAACACCCACACCAGTTGTCATATTAATATAATCACTGTATAAAAAGCCCAGGGTGAAAAGGTATTTTCCCATGCTCTTACAAGACACATTTATGTGCCTAATAAACACAGAGGATTTCATGGTTCTGCTGAAATCTGTTAACATATGGAACAGACTAAAATGCTACAAGATTTCAATATCAAAGGAAAGTATGTACTTCACAATGTACTTACCAGGAAGAATATAGTTCTTCACTGTTCTAAATCTAAAACAATTTCCTCCTCCATTTGGATAAAGTACATTTTGAAATGGGTGTACCCATGTGTGTTTTTTAGCTGTCAGAGTAAATATGAAGCAGAAGCTTTATTGGCACTGATTGGATGACATTCAGTAATTGCTGAGTTCATTCCGGTTTGGAGTGGCTGTGTTTGCCAGGGATGTTAGAACATCACTACCATTCATCATAAAACAGTTTATAGAGTCAAGACCGCATCCCTTGTGACCCAAGGGATAGCTGAGGCGGATCAGATCAAAAATGCTTCTAGAAGTAAATGTATTTCTTTACCGTACTGAAACAATTAGTTCTTACCTTGGAAGTCAGATAAAGGATGGTGTCCCTGTGCTGAAGTATGGTACTGTATACCGAGAATATTAGCTGCAGGCAAGGGAAATTCCACAAAGTACCTCCAGGATTTTTCAAGAACACAAAACATAATTAAAAGATAAAAATTGATCAGGGCCATCTCTACGTAGGAGGCGATATAGGGTGCTACGTTTAAGTAAAAGGCAAGATCCCTGCCTGCCCCAGGGCCTTACCATCTAACTCACAGGCAGCATTTATCCTCACAAGAAAAAGTCAGAGTCCAGTACATAGTAAAAACAATATGGGAACTGGAAAGGAAAGACTTGAGACAGGCAACCCATTATGCACATGGCTGGACGCTGCAGCATAAGGATATAGGGTCTTGTATTTTTCTAAACCCCCCCCTTGCTACATAATTCAGGATAGTGAGGTTTGCTGAGGATGAAGCATCAGCCTTAGTTTGGAATTTTTGGTCTGATCACTGCAGCGTGAAGTTATTGAAAGAACAATCCCAGGTGACCTGCACACAAACAGATTTGGGTATGTGGCCTTTCTCTAGCACAGCATATGTATAGATCTGACTGAATGCACTCTTTTAAAAATGTATTTATTTATTTAAAAGAAATCTGATGTAGCTGTTGCATCAGAAAGAAATACAGCACTGACGGAGAAGAGGCTGGGGAAATACTTACCTTAAACCCTACAAAGAAAAATAACATCTAAATAAGTTGCTTGTTTAGGTGTCTAAAATTCTTATCAGTACTACTTGATTAAGAACAATGGACTATATCATTGTTACTTTCAGACCCTTCCTAACTCCCAGCTAATCAGACAAATGATGCTATCCCCCATAAAAAATTATATAACAGATATTTCTTTTTCTGCCTCCAGTACTTTGAAATGATGAGAATCTATTTGCATGGCAGCTTGGGATATGAATATCTCTAGAAGAACAGGACCGACATCTAAAATATTTTGAGTATCAGATATCACAGTGGACTAATCATGGTGTGTGTATTTTTGTTACTATATAAATTTGACTACCTAGGTCTTCGCCGCTGTCATTGTGCTGCATGTGATGGCCACCTATAGTTCTTTGGAGGAAGGCCAGTGCTTGTTCATATCAGAAGTGTGCAGTGCAGATGCTCTGCCTCTCTTCAGTTCTCTCCTGGCACCAATGCCACCTCCCACCTCTGGCCCCCTAGCTCTACTTCACATCTGTGTCTGTCAACACGTCTCTTCCCCACTGGTTCCGTGCCACTCCCCCAGCCTCCTGGTGTTCCGCCTCCCAGAATCCCTCCCCACACTTCATACTGCCCTGACTCCTCCTCCATGCCTTCCTGGCTTCTAATGATGCCTGCACCCACTCGGCTCTCACCCAGCCTACAGCCTGAGGTTTTACTTCATCTGCCCTTTCCAGTCCAGCAAAGCCTCTCTACTGCTGCTCTAGCTCCTCCCATTTTCACTGCTTCACCTTCTGCAGCTGTCACTTCAACCCCCACCTCTGCTTCCTGCTCTGTTCTGTTCTATATAGATTTTTATCATCATGGGCAGCGGGTATAATAGGCCAGGGGAGGCTCTGCCTCCCCTGGTGCTGCTGCAACCGCCGGACCCCTGGTTGCGAGGTTCAGTGGTGAAGTTTTTGCTTTATTATGCCCCATGCAAGTTTCGGTGTGGCTGAGGAAGCACATACCCCCTCCTGAGCTGGGGACCTGCATGGGGCATATCAAAAGCATCTTCTAACAGATGCTTTTCCCCTGGGCAGTTTGGGTCTGGGGAGGGGAGGCATGGTGCAGCTTTGGCCAGCCCGGGGCTCCTCCAGGCAGGTGGAGGGGGGCACTCAGGGCTTTGACCTGCCCGGGACTCCTGTGGCTGGGGGGATGGGCTCCGGTCATGGGGAGGGTACAGGTGGAAGGGGCGAAGCCAGGGTCTAGCCTCTCCAAAGGGGGGCTTCACCCACCGCCCATGACTCTCATCACTGTCAGATCTGAGTGCCTTGCTTGTAGTAGTGCACTAAACAGTGTGACTAACATCCATCATGTGAGGCTGTTACTTATTTTCTCCCAGGGGGAGAAATGTGAACACTGAAATGTTTTGTTTTGGTAAGTTTATTTTATTTTTAAATATCTAAATATGAATCCTTCCCTCGCTATCAGACATCCCTTTTAGGGCATGACCAAGGCTCAACCATACCTGACTATCCTGGGCCGCTCTTTGTGTATCCTCTCGGTTAAGTCCCATAAGTTTTTCCTGTCTAAGAACTGTTCAATGGAGAGATTATTTCAGTTGGCCCCTTCTGAGAACTACTCCAGCTACTCAATGGCACCTCTGCAATGGCAGATGCTCTGGCTTCATTGTTAACTCATGTCCCAGATATTTCCATCTTCTTTTCTGGATCATTTGGAGATAAGGAGTTGTTGAGATTCAGAGATTTCGGCATTTGTTGTAAATTTATTCCATTTCACACCAAATACTTTTCTGAGCGCTTGCTTTTGAAGTCATTTAGACATCTGTCTGTATTTTTTTGATGGATTTCCAGTTTTCCACCTTACTATGAGGATGTGAAATAACATTGGAGTAGAAAATGTGTAGTTTGGTCTTTGAGTTGTAGTTTTTTTGTTTTTGTTTTGTTTTTTTCTTGCAGCTGCTGCCTTGCCAATTCATGACATTTTCCCCTTCTGGATATCCCATTTACCTTGCAAATTATTGCTGTGATATGTAAATTGACTCACCTTTGCCATCTAACGTAATGCTTGAATTGGAAATTATTGGGGCTCTCATTAAATTTGTTTTTTTCCCGTAACTCATTATTAACCCTGTCTTTCACTCTTTGCTTGCATGTTGGATCAGTTGTCACTTAGAAGAGCTGTGTTGTCCACAAAATATAAATCTTCTAGTGTACTGTTGTGAAGGAATGCGTTGCCTGTATGTACCCATGTTGCTATGTGTTTGTTAGAGCAGGCAAGTCAAAGAAAAGTGCCTTGCACTTGGAGTGGAAAGTAGTGAGGTTATAATGATCCTTAGTTCCTGTGGGATTTGAGTTGACCTAGTACAACTAGCTCCCAAGAAGTCTCTGTCGCCTGCACAGAGAAAAGCTTCATCCTTATTGTAGAAAATTCCATTTTGTGCTGGAGGAGTGGAGTTGTCAAACCCACCTAGTTTCCTGATTATCTCACTCCTGGGTCATTGATGAGTTACTATGGGTCACTTTGACAGCCTCCTTGCTCAAAACCAGAGGTCCACAGATTTTAGAGAAGTGCTTGTAGGAGTATTTTAATAGTGACTTCCCTAGAATGGAGTGCTTTCCTAAGAGGTTCGAGGTCTTTACTAAGCTGTCTAGACTGTATCTGGAAGGAGTGTACAAGCTTTAGGGGCATTTCCCTTCGGTATTGTGGAACCTGAATTGGAAGCAATTCTGATTCAAAAGGACAGGAAGAAACAAGGGTTAGAAACCCACTTCTGCATTTTGTTATTGTAACCTACTTCTGATTTTTACAGCCTTTTCATCATGAATAAGATGACTCATTATAGTTCAGAGCATTTATAATGTATAATTTCACTAATACAGCCATTTTATTTTGATGATGGTGGTTCATTATCTGCGCCCAAATAGATCTCTGCTTCCTTTGTATTCAGTTGTTTCATTTTATATCATTCTCTGAAAATAGCAAGCAAACTTGTCATTTGTCTCCAAGGAATGTACACTTGTTAAGGGAAACCACAAACTAAAACCTGTGCTGGATGTTTAATATTAGTGAAGCATAGGAATATATGGTCAGCTCTCAGCATGGAAGGAGATTAGTAGAAGAGTGCCCTAAAGATCCATATTAAGGCTAATATTGTTTAATGTATTCCTTCAGTGACATGGGAAAGGGGATGAACAGTAAGGTGGCAAACTTACATATAATACACAATTATTAACAGTAAGTTAGTCAAGTTCAGAAAAGACGTTAAGGAACTCCATTAACAAAGCTAGGTGGCTGGGCTAGATGATGGTTGCGTTATGAACTACAACCACTCCAGAAAAGAAAACAACTCTGGGTGTCGTAAGCACCTCAATAAAAGCGTCTGCTTATTGTGCAGCAGTATAAAAGAAGCAAATAAATGTTAGCATGTGTTAAGAAAGGTGTAGAGAATAATCTGAAAATAGGATAGTGCTTATTATATACATTGATGGTATGCCGTCATTTCAAATACTGTATTTAGTTCTGGTCACCCCATCTCAGAAAGCATATAGCAGAAATGGAAAACACTAAGGAACAGCAATGAGAATGATATAGAGCCCTGGAAAGACTTTGATATAAGGAGTGATTACAAAGATTAGGAGCTATTTAGCTTAGAGAAGAAACTAATAAGAGGGGACTTGTTTTAAAGAAGGTCAAGTTTGTGATCGTAGTTCTCCTCTGGGCAACGAGACACCCAATGAAATTAAAAGGAAACAAATATAAAACTGATAAAAAGGAAACACTTTTTCAAATTCAGTGCATAGTTAACCTATGGAGTTCATTGCCACAAGATATTACTGAACAGATAGCTTAATAGGATTCAAAAATATTTTATATTTATATGGATAATAAGAATCTCTCTAGTTACCCCAACATTTTTTTATCCTATCTAATGTATTAACCTTCCAACTTCAAGTTGTAAGCCAGACATTAAGTGCTTGGTCTTAAGAAGAAAGTCCTCCTATTGTCAGGTTAGACCGTAAATGTCTGTTACAGAGATGATTCTTGCACCTTCCTTGGAAGAGTCTGGCTACTGTCAGAGACAGGCTGCTGGACTTGGTGGGGGGTATTGGTCCAAATTGGTACTTTTTCTTTATTTAATTCTTTTTAGGGGAATACTTCTACCAAGGGATAGATACTCAGCTTCTGGAAACTACTTCATTGATGTCAATGGAGCTACGATAATTTATACCAGCTGAGGATCTGGCCCATGTCTTCAAAAGCACTCTTTGCTGGGAGGGAATATTTCACTTTAAAAGTTGTGTGAATGGTATGTTAAGTCACTCCCACAGGTTTCAGCTTTGGCAATTTTTGAATCTAAACTTGAGGGGCCAAATTCTGCCATAATATGTACACATACAAGTCCCAGTGAAGTCGGTGGGAGCTCTTTGCTTGGATCTGAAGGCAGAATTTAGTTCAAAACATGCTTCTCCCATTTTCTCGTGTTGCTTGTCAGAATATTTGAGTCCTGTGTGATTTTATGTGGCCTTATTATTTTGAATACATATGTAGAGACACATTTATTACGTTTTTGTATATTGACTTAAATCTGGTATTGCATAATGCTATTTGCTGTGTTCTTGCAGTTCAGTGCCTTGAGGCCCTTATTAAATTACAGTTAGTATTATTGTTCCTGGAGTTATTGCAACGTGAAAGGGCTTGGGGTGGATGGGTAGTAAAAGTGTATCCTGAAATCCTTAAGTATTAAATCCAGATGAGGAGAATATTTTATTCATCAATTTATATAGAATGCATATTTGAACTGTGTCTGGTGCTTTCTATAAAACATACAAAAAAGTATTTTCTAGAGGCATAAAATACTGATTCAATAATTCATTCCTCACAGAGAACTCACCTGCCATAACATCTAGCTCCTAAAGTAAATGAGGGCCTGATTTTTTTTTTTCCCCAGCCTGGCCCCTCTCTGTGTCCATAGTACAGTTGATTGTGGGTGTAGTTTATTTCACAGAAATGCCTGTCTACCTAATGTACAGCTACAGTCCTGTAGTTAGACATTTCAGTGACATAAACTTGGAATTATTTGTGTATGCAAGTTACAGGCACAAAGGGAGGCCACGTTTAAAAAATAAGTTTCTAAATGTTCCATTTAAAAGTCTTACTTGAATAGAAGTATTTTGCCAAATGCCATATGATCTGAGGCAACGTCCAAAGACCTTGTGGGGATCCTCAACTGGAAAACACCTTGCTTTCAACAAAAACACCTAGCCAATCTTATTTATTCCAGTCTCTTAGGTAAACAATGTGCCAGGCCTAGTAGGACTTTGTATCTTGTTCTTTTGGTCCTTTATATTGTACCTAGAACTAAATAAGGAGCCAGCCTGCAAAACACACATTTTCTGTACTCTTCAGGCTTGTCTACATGGGAAAATAGCCCGGAATAGGTATTCATCAAAGCTATTCCTCATTATCTCCCTGTGTGGACACTTATTCTGCACTACAAGTGCCTGTGTGTGGTTTGGCTTAGCCCACTTCCAAAGTGGATTATTATTTATACATAGTGAAATTTGTCACAGATGAGAACATGAATGCTGAAACCTCAAGCCATGTACATGAGTATTTGATTCCTGAAGTTGTCATTGTGCCTTGAAGAAACCAGATATTCTGCTGCATGGTTTAAGTGACACTTCATTGTTCTGGATTTGCTTTGATTAAATGTATTTTATACTATTGGCCTATAATAACCACCTCATGCTTCATTTCTACTGCTTTTTTGCTGTATTTAATCAGGGATGCATATGTAGAGTAAACTAATGAATGGTAATAGTAATTATTTTTTTCCATACTGCTGAAAAATGTATGATAAATACAACAGCAACACTGAAATGAATATTAAATATTTTTTTAAAAATACCATAGAAGAAGTAACATTCTGATTTTTTTTATTTTACTTCATGTTGCATACCTAAGGGTATATTCTCACAGCAAGAATTTAGAAAACTCCCTGTTAAGCCCATGAGAGTTTTGTGTATAAATTCCAGCTCAGACATAAAGGATGAAAATACACTCCTTTTGATAGTTATGCTGAGTTTTTATAACTGAAACGTAAACTGTGTTGGTATGAGCTAAATGCTCTCAGAAGAACTACTGGCAGATTTACTTTCTAAATTTTGCCTTTCATTTAATTGATGCAAAGTTCAGAGAATTGCACAGTAGCGTGTAACATTTGTTGTTCCATAGGGATTAATAAATTATGCAGTCAAACTTGTCAGCTTTAAAAAACAAAAAGAGGCTGGAAACAATAAATGCCTCTTGCATTATAAATGAACTGGCTTATTTGTAAAGAGGCATATATATACTTTAGTTGTAGGAGGAATTTATGATTAGGGAGACAAACTGATGCTCTTTAAGAATAAACACACTGCTCCAGGAAGAAACAAATGCATCTTTTAAAATTTTGTTTTGGCCATATACGTAAATTACAGATTTGATGATGATTGTCTGAATTGGACCTGATATGTATGTGAATCCACTTGAAATCTGCATATTTGGATTTGACAGTTTCTGACCTAGCTGTCACTTCATCCCTCAGATTTCATAAAATGCAGACAAAAATATAAATAGCAGATAAACTGACAAGATTTAGGACCTGGTCCTGCAACAAATTTTGCTTGGGTGGACCCCTGCTCCTGTGCAGAGTTGATTGACGATACTGGCCTTAATTTATCTTATTATTTATACAGATTCAAACACACAAATGTCCTTCACTATAGAGGGCAGTTTTTGAGACAGGAGCCTTCTTTCTGCCCCTATTCAGCCTTTGTGGAATCGTTTTTGAGGGGGTAAAATGTTTCTTGAAAATTGTTTGAATTGTACCCTAACAGAGTCATCTTGTCACATAGGTGGGGATCTACGATTGTCTAGGTATACTTGAGAGGGTTCTCTTTGCCTATGAACCTTTAGGAACTGCCACATTGGATTAAGCCAGTGGTCTCTAGTCCTTCTGGCCTTTGTATACAACCATTTATAAAATTTGCCAATATTTAGTTGTCTGTCTTCATGTGATACAATTGAGTAGGACTCTTTTTCATTTGACTTTCTCTTAATTTTCTGCCTGTACTTTATTAACTTCTGTCTTCTTTACTAGGATATAGAGAATCCCCTTTAATAAATCCTCCTCTTAGGGGTGTCTGATCCAAACTTTGGGCTCCTTCACACCTGTTAGCTTTACCCAAGCCTTTAGTTTAAAAACTGCTGTACAACCTCTTTAATTTTACATGCCAGCAACCTAGTTCCATTTTGGTTTAGGTGAAGCCCATCTTTCCTGTATAGGCGCTTCCTTTCCCATAAGGTTTCCCAGTTCCTAATAAACTAAATTCCTCTTCCCAGCACAATTGTTTTATCCACTCATTGAAACCTTGCAGTTTTGCCTGTTTAACTGGCCTGCATGTGGAATTGGAAGCATTTCAGAGAATGCTACCATGGAGGTCCTGGACTTTAATTTCTTATGTAGTAGCCTAAATTTGGCTTCCAGTACCTCTATCCTACCTTTTCCTATGTCATTGGTAACTACATGTACCATGATCCCTGGCTCCTCCCTAGCACTGCCCATAAATCTATCTAGATGTCTTGTGAGATCTGCAACCTTTGCACCTGGCAGGCAATTCACCATGCCGTTCTCCCGGTTATCACAAACCTAGCTATCTGTTTCTAATAATTGAATCCCCCATGCTATCACCTGTCTCTTCCTAATAACTGGAGTTATCTCTTTGGGAGAGGGATCTGCAGTGCGAGAGGCTATCATGACATCATCTGGAAGGAGGGTCCCAACTATGGAATCATTTCCCTCTGCTCTGACTTGATGATCTCCTTCCCTGAGACTTCATCCCCCTGAACAGCACAGAGGCTGTCAGACTGGGGCTAGGACTGCTCTCTGTGTCCCAGAAAGCTCTCTCAGAGAACATCCTGCCAGCTGCCCCTTCTATTTTGTAATGAGGGAGAATCCAGCTTGGGTGTCCCTGTTGATTGCAGCTGTGGCAGTGTGGCCTGGGGACAGAGGTAATCCCTCAGGTAAGCTGATCACAGACCATTTAAGGTGTTGTGGGTGCCCCTCGCAGTAAAGGAGCAATTACAGTCTGCACCAGCTGCATTCTATGAATGCTTTTAGAGTGTACTGCAGTATTAAGGTGTAATGCAGAGCACCTTACGGTAGGCCAACCTGAAGGTAAAAAAGCATGGGTACCAGTGACAAGATATGTATCTGACGGGAAAGGGCATAGCCTATTAGCCAGGGCAGGTGGTAAAAAGCAGACTGAGTTAATGCTGTCATGCTGTCCGCAAACAGCAACTAGGCGTCTGTCAAGGCTCATTCCCCACTCTGAACTTTAGGGTACAGATGTGGGGGCCTGCATGAAAACTTCTAAGCTTAACTACCAGCTTAGATCTGGTCCGCTGCCACCACTCCCAATGTGCTAATTCCCTTCCCTGGGTAGCCTTGAGAGTCTCTTCACCAATTCCCTGGTGAGTACAGATCTAAACCCCTTGGATCTTAAAACAAGGAGAAATTAACCATTCCCCCTCCTTTCTCCCACCAACTCCTGGTGGATCAAGATCCAACCCCCTTGGATCTAAAAACAAGGAAAAATCAATCAGGTTCTTAAAAAGAAGGCTTTTAATTAAAGAAAAAGGTAAAAATCATCTCTGTAAAATCAGGATGGAAAATAACTTTACAGGGTAATCAAACTTAAAGAGCCCAGAGGAACCCCCTCTAGCCTTAGGTTCAAAGTTACAGCAAACAGAGGTAAACACCCTAGTAAAAGGTACATTTACAAGTTGAGAAAACAAAGATAAAACTAACACGCCTTGCCTGGCTGTTTACTTACAAGTTTGAAATATGAGAGACTTGTTCAGAAAGATTTGGAGAACCTGGATTGATGTCTGGTCCCTCTCAGTCCCAAGAGCAAACTCCCCCAAAACAAAGAGCACAAACAAAAGCCTTCCCCCCACCAAGATTTGAAAGTACCTTGTCCCCTTATTGGTTCTTTGGGTCAGGTGTCAGCCAGGTTACCTGAGCTTCTTAACCCTTTACAGGTAAAAGGATTTTGATGTCTCTGGCCAGGAGGGATTTTATAGTATTGTACACAGGAGGGCTGTTACCCTTCCCTTTATAGTTATGACAGCGTCTAAAATCATCCCTAAGTTGTGAACCCTAGTAACTAAAGGCAGAAGTACTCCCTCATGCACCTCCACCATTTTCTCCTATGCAGGAGCTGACATACTGCCAGTGTATCCTTTCACCCTTCTCACCTGTTCAGTTTAATCACTGGGCTGCATGTCAGCAGTCCCTGGCAGACTTGTTTTGTGCACTATGGGCTTTTTGCCGGTGTTGTAGCTTCTCATGCTTTCTAGCCCTGCATGTCTGTGGTCCTGTCAGAATGGAACAGCAGCTCATAGAATTGCCAGAGAGTTGTCAGCATGGTTTGGTACCGCTACATCCCAGGGTTTAGGAAACGCACGTTTCTCATGAGTGGGGCTTTTAAGGCTGAGCTGCCTGTCACGCTCAGTAATGCTTCTGAGATACTGCTCTCTAGTGCTGCTGTCCCCAGCAGATGGTGCTGCAGAGAGGCAGGGGAGGAGTAACACTATCGTTTTATGCCCTGTGGGGGGACTTGAGTGCCCACTGAGGCCTGATTTTCCTGGGGCTCCTTTGCAAAGGGGCCTCCACAAATAAGTTCTGCTCTAGAACACTGGAGTGGAAGCAGCCGAACAGAAGATCATAACACCCAATACTTCTGCCACCCCATGCCTGAGGTGAGCATGATGGAAGGCTCCCTGTCTGTGACAGGAATAGGTGGGTTAGTTAGGGAAAGGGGGGGGGGGGGGTAGAAAGAAAAGGAAGATTCGAGGAAGAACAATTGCTCGATTTGAGCAGAGAACTGAACTTGTGTAACTTCCAGGTTTTGACCAGTTCCTAACACATTAAAAAGTTGCAGTGGAGGAAAGCAAAGCAGCAGGATGTAAGCAGAAGACCTTGGCTCCATTCCCAGCTCTGCCACGGACTTGCTGTGTGACACTGGGCTAGCGGTCCTCTCAGTTTCTCCATCTCCCAGAGTGGAAATGATCAGTCTTACCTGACTTGTAAAGAGTTCTGTGATTTCTCAAACAAAAGGGTTGCTAATAAAATTACATAAGAATGGCCATACTGGGTCAGACCAATGGTCCATCTAGCCCAGTATCCTGTCTTCTGACAATGCCCAGTGCCAGATGCTTCAGAGGGAATGACCAGAGCAGGGCAATTATCGAGTGATCCATCCCCTGTCGTCCAGGACCAGCTTCTGGCAGTCAGAGGTTTAGGGACACCAGACCATGGGGTTCTGTCTCTGACCATCTTGGTGAATAGCAATTAATGGACCTATCCTACATGAATTCATTATTACCTTTCTGTTTGCCACCTTTAAACCAATTTATACTGCTTCATATTATGAATATATGATTATTAGTGCTGTCAGCGATTGCAAAAATTAACCACAATTAAATGCACTGTTGAACAATAATAGAATACCATTTATTTAAATATTTGTGGATGTTGTCTACATTTTAAAATATATTGATTTCTATTACTACACAGAATACAAAGTGTACTGTGTTCACTTTATATTTATTTTTATTACAAGTATTTGCACTGTAAAAAAACAAATTAAATAGTATTTTTCAGTTCCCCCATTACAAGTACTGCGGTGCACTCTTTATCGTGAAAGTTGAACTTACCAATGTAGAATGATGTACAAAAATACAATGTAAAATTTTAGAGATTATAAGTCCAATGAGTCCTACTTCTTGTTCAGCCAAAATTGCTTAGACAAACAAGTTTGTTTACATTTGCAGGAGATAATGCTGCCTGCTTCTTGTTTACAATGTCACTGAAAGTGAGAACAGGTGTTCGCAGGGCACTGTTGTAGCCGGCGTTGCAAGATGCTTACATGCGCTAAAGATTCATATGTCCCTTGATGCTTCAACCACCATTCAAGAGGACATGCGTCCATGCTGATGACTGGTTCTGCTCGATAACTATCTGAAGCAGTGCAGACAGATGCATGTTCATTTTCATCATCTGAAGCGGATGCTACCAGCAGAAGGTTGATTTTCTTTTTCAGTGGTCTGGGTTCTGTAGTTTCCGCATCAGACTGTTGCTCTTTTAAGACTTCTGAAAGCATGCTCCACACCTCGTCCCTCTGAGGTTTTGGAAGGCACTTCAGATTCTTAAACCTTGGGTCGAATCCTGTAGCTATCTTTAGAAATTTCACATTGGTATCTTCACTGCAAATCTGACAAAACGCAAAGAAGTGTTCTTAAAATGAACAACATGTGCTGGGTCATAATCTGAGACTGAAATGTATGAACATGAAATATATGGCAGAATGCGAGTAAAATGGGCTGAACTCCCCCAAGGAGTTCAGTCACAAATTTAATTAACGCATTATTTTTTTAACGAGCGTCATCAGCTTGGAAGCATATCCTCTGGAATGATGGTAAAAGCACGAAGAGGAATATGAATCTTTAGGGCATCTGGCACATAAATCTCTTGCAAGGCCAGCTACAGCAGTGCCATGTGAATGCCTGTTTTCACTTTCAGGTGACATTGAAATTAAGAAGTGAGCAGCATTATCTCCCATAAATGTAAACAAACTTGTTTCTCTTAGCTGAACAAGAAGTAGGACTGAGTGGACTTGTAGACTCTAAAATTTTACATTGTTTTGTTTTTGAGTGCAGTCATGTAACAAAAAAACCTACATTTGTAAGTTGCACTTTCATGACAAAGAAATCACACTACAGTACTTGTATGAGGTGAATTGAAAAATACTATTTCTTTTATCATTTTTACAGTGCAAATATATGTAATAAAAATAATATAAAGTGAGCACTGTACACTTTGTATTGTGTTGTAATTGAAATCGATATATTTGAAAATGTAGAAAAACACCCAAAAATATTTATTTAATAAATTTCAATTGGTATTCTGTTGTTTAACAGTGCGATTAATTTTTTTTTATCGCCATTAATTTTTTTCATTAATCGCTTGAATTAACTGCGATTAACTGACAACCCTAATTATTAATGTATCCCCAGTCCATTTAAGGATCAAACATTCTCTCATGGCTTATTGCCTCACTTCTGCAGTTCTTGTATCTTCTTTTTGTGTTGTGCTTGGGAGGTTTTCGTGCCTGTGGATTGCAGTGCACAGTGGTTCTTTATTTCTCTGCCACCCCTCTTGTAGGTTATGTGAAGGAAATTGTTGCTTAATAATGTTCTTGGTTTTATGGATCAGTTTGTGGTTTAAGCCAACTCTCCACCCCCCCGGAGTGTGTGTTTGCTATTCTGCTTCTCCTGCATAGTAATTGGAACACCTGCCTTTCTCTCAGTGCATTGTTATGCTATTCTCGATATGGTTGTACAGTGTGAGAAGCAGGAGCCCCAACAATGTTGTGAGCTGGGATGCACTCTGGAAGAATAGCAAATGAGATTGGGAATTGTGTCTTAAGCAGGGCTGGATTTCACAGAGTTGCTGAAGCCTTGAGGAAGCCCAAGTAATAGTGATTTAAGGGATTAAAGAGCGGCTACATTTTAGCAGGGATTTCACTAATGAAATTACAGGTTTATAATTCATTTCACTTCTTCCAAGGGAAGATGCTATAAGCAGATCCTTCTTTTTCTGTAGTGGTAAGCAGATGCTTCAGTTAACGTCACTGATTACGAAGAAGCATAAGTAGCCACAGGCACAGAACTCTGTGTGGTTAAAACAGAGGCACTTAGGGTATTGATTGTTTAAGGGACAGAAATGACATTTGTCTCCTGCGAAGAAGAAGAAGAAGAAGAAGAAAAAAAAAACCCTCTGCATGTTTGCACTTGTGGCCTCTTCTTGTGGTTTGACTTAAGGTTATGCTGCAGCACACACAGATTGCTTTTGAGAAGTGTGAGCTGGGGATCCAGTCCCCCTGTAAGCCACAAAGTCTCTGCTTCCTGACACTGTAGAACGACAGAGAAAAGACCCGTCAATTTGGTAAGCCCAAAGACTAACATACTGGGTTGAGGGAAACCCACACTCCAACATAATGTTACAGCCAAAGAGAAACGCTGCAAATACATTATAACTTTAACAATACCGCACATTTACATAGCACCCTTCCATCCCTCTAAAATCATAAAAAATTGAAATACAGGCTGTGACAAGGGATTGCTTCATCCAGCATTGAAGTGCAGCCACCTTTGGGATGACATGCAGCAGATGTTTAACAATGGAATATTACACAGAGGTTTGGAAGGGAAGAAATCCCAAAGATTAGAAATCAGCTCACCAGTAGCATGATTTGGAAATCTTGAGTTCCTGAGATGGGAGATGGACTCTAATTTAGAGCTGTGGAAAATGGGAGGGGAGAAGATGGAAGAAACCAGATGAGGAAGGGTGCATGCAGAAAGGAACATTCAGAAAAGAAGGATGAGATGAAGTGTGAGGAAACATTCTTTAGACATCTGACATTGTAGGTCTTATCTAAAATTCAGCCATGTTGAAAATAATTTTCTTTGATCACAGATTTATTCTTGATTTTGCTCCCAAACTTAAGCGAGTACTTGGGTGCTACCTGGAATGTTCCCAGCAGTTGAGATAAAATTAGGGTTGCCAACATTATATTTCAAAAATAAGGAACTGTTTTCTTAGCAACCCATCCCACCTCTTCTCTCCATATTATCATTATCATCATCATCATCAATAATAACAAGCAGTACTCACATTCACAAGGGGTATTTATTTCTGCTTTATGCAGCACTCAGCAGCTTGTACAGAGATAAAATAATATGTAGGACTGTCAAGCGATTAAAAAATTAATTGCAATTAATTACACAATTAAAAAATTGAGTTTAATCGCACGATTAAACAATAAGAGAATACCATTTATTTAAATATTTTTGGTTGTTTTCTACATTTTCAAATATATTGATTTCAATTATAACTCAATACAAAGTGTACAGTGCTCAATTTATATTTATTTTTGATTACAAGTATTTGCACTGTAAAAAACAAAAGAAATAGTATTTTTCAATTCACCTCATGCAAGTACTGCAGTGCAAAGTCTTTATCATGAAAGTTGAATTTACGGATGTAGAATTGTTTACCAAAATAACCCTACATTCAAAAATAAAACAATGTAAAATTTTAGAGCCAGCTAATCCACTCAGTCCTACTTCTTGTTCAGCCAATTGCTCAGACAAACAAGTTTGTTTACATTTGCAGGAGATAATGCTGCCAACTTCTTATTTACAATGTCAACTGAAAGTGAGAACAGGCGTTTGCATGGCACTGCTGTAGCCGGCGTCACAAGATATTTACGTGCCAGATGCACTAAAGGTTCATGTGTCCCTTCATGCTTCAACCACCATTCCAGGGGACATGCTCCCATGATGATGATGGGTTCTGCTCAATAATGATCCAAAGCAGTGTGGACCGACACACTGTTTATTTTCATCATCTGAGTCAGAGGCCACCAGCAGAAGATTGATTTTCTTTTTTGGTGGTTTGGGTTCTGTAGTTTCTGTATTGGAGTGTTACTCTTTTAAGACTTCTGAAAGCATGCTCCACACCTCATACCTCTCCGATTTTGGAAGGCACCTCAGATTCTTAAACCTTATCTACAGCACTCGACCCATCTTTACAAATCTCACATAGCTACCTTCTTTGCGTTTTGTGAAATCTGCAGTAAAAGTGTTCTTAAAACGAACAACATATGCTGGGTCATCATCCAAGACTCCTATAACATGAAATATATATGACAGAATGTGGATAAAACAGAGCACGGGACATACAGTTCTCCCCCAAGGAGTTCAGTCACAAATGTAATTAATGCATTATTTTTTTAGTGAGCGTCATCACTATGGAAGCACATCCTCTGGAATGGTGGCTGACGCATGAAAGGGCATATGAATGTTTAGCATATCTGACACGTAAATACCTTGCAATGCCAACTACAAGAGTGCCATGCAAATGCCTGTTCTCACTTTTTGGTGACATTGTAAATAAGAGGGCAGCATTATCTCCTGTAAATATAAACAAAATTGTCTTAGCGATTGGCTGAACAAGAAATAGGACTGAGGAGACTTGTAGGCTCTGAAGTTTCACGTTGTTTTGTTTTTGAGCGCAGTTATGTAACAAAAAAATCCACATTTGTAAATTGTACTTTCACAACAAAGAGATTGCACTACAGTACTTGTATGAGATGAATTGAAAAATACTATTTCTTTTGTTTATCATTTTTACAGTGCAAATATTTGTAATAAAAAAATACACACTTTGCTTTCAATTACAACACCAAATACAATATATATGAAAATGTAGAAAAACATCCAAAATATTTAATAAATTTCCATTGGTATTCTATTGTTTAACCGTGTGATTAAAACTGGGATTAATCGCGATTTATTTTTTGAGTTAATCGCATGAGTTAACAGTGATTAATCGACAGCCCTAATAATATTATTGTGATAAGGGACTGTTGACAATCCTAGATTAAATGTCCCAGGATATCCTAATAGTTTACTCCTGTGGGGACATGTGCTACATTTATTTTTATCAAGGAGTAATCTGCCATTTTTACAGGCCTCATTAAAGTCTGCATTAGGAAGCAATTGCCCGTGAATAGAGATGCCTATGTTAAGGAGGGTTTTATTAGGGTTGGCCCTATAAAAAGCTTTAAAACATGGAGCAAAACCTACTCTGAGGTGTCCTGACAATATCTGGCAGAGGGGTTTCCAGAAGGTGAGCAATTTTGTGGGTAGCTAAAATTCTGGTTCAAAATTGAACTTGGTTTGGAAACCTCCAGACTTCTGAGAGATAATTGGCTTCTGATTTTTCAGGCTTTTCATCATGAACAAAATGATTCATTATATAACAGACAATTTAAAATGTAGAATTTCAGTAGTACAGTCATTTCAAATTGATTATAATGGTTCATTATCTACCCAAAACAGAGCCCTGCTTTTTAGTCTTCTGATTGATTTTTCATCATATTTTTACACTGACAATACAAAAGTAATTTAGATAGAATGAACCTGAATAAAATGCTCTCTCGAACATGCTGTCTTATCCATGTTGGGAGAACTGCTATATCTCTATGACCACAGTTTGGTCCAGTAGTAAAATGGAGCCTATAGCAAAAACCCCTTCTGCATCAGGGACACATCTTATTGCTGCCACGTAACTTCCTCACTCCTGAGCTACAGCAGAATGTGTTATTACTAGGGCTGTCGGTTAATCACAGTGAACTCACCTGATTAACTCAAACAATTAATCATGATTAATTGCACTGTTAAACAACAGAATGCCAATTGAAATTTATTAAATATTTTGGGTGCTTTTCTACATTTTCAAATATATTGATGTCCATTACAATACAGAATATGAAGTGTATAGTGCTCACTTTATATTATTTTTTATTACAATTATTTGCACTATAAAAATGATAGAGATAGTACTTTTCAGTTCACCTCATACAAGTAATGCAGTGCAATCTATTTATCATGACAGAGTACCTTACAAATGTAGATTTTTTTTTTGTTTCATAACTGCACTCAAAAACAAAACAATGTAAAACTTTAGAGCCTACAAGTCCACTCAGTCCTACTTCTTTTTCAGCCAATTGCTAAGACAGACAAGTTTGTTCACATTTATCGGAGATGCTGCTTCTTATTTACAATGTCACCTGAAAGTGAGAATAGGTATTTGCATGGCACTTTTGTAACCAACATTGCAAGGTATTTATGTGCCAGATGTGCTAAACATTTGTATGCTACTTCATGCTTTGGCCACCATTCCAGAGGACATGCTTGCATGCTGATGATGCTCATTAAAAAAAAAAAAAAGTCTTAATTAAATTTGTGACTGAACTCCTTGGGGGAGAATTGTATGTCTCCTGTTCTGTTTTACCTGCGTTCTGCCATATATTTCATGTTATAGCCATCTTGGATGGTGTTCATTTAAGAACGCTTTCACAGCAGATTTGACAAAACACAAGATACCAATGTGAGATTTCTAAAAATAGCTAAGCACTAGTCCCAAGGTTTAAGAATCTGAAGTGCCTTCCAAAATCTGAGAGGGACAAGGTGTGAAGCATGCTTTCCGAAGTCTTAAAAGAGCAACACTCAGATGCGGAACTACAGAATCCAAACCACCAAAAAGAAAATCAACCTTCTGCTGGTGGCATCTGACTCAGATGATGAAAATGAACATGCATCGGTCGGCTTTGCTCTGGATCATTATCGAGCAGAACCCATCAGCAGCATGGACACACATCCCCTGGAATGGTGGCTGAAGCATGAAGGGAGATATGAATCTTTAGTGCATCTGGCACGTAAATATATTGCAATGCTAGCTACAACAGTACCATGAGAATGCCTGTTCTCACTTTCAGATGACATTGTAAACAAGAACCAGGAAGCATTGTCTCCTGCAAATGGTAACCAAACTTGTTTGTCTGAGTGATTGGCTGAAGTTGGACTGAGTGGACTTGTAGGTTCTAAAGTTTTACATTGATTTATTTTTTAATGCAGTTATTTTTTGGTACATAAATCTGCATTTGTAAATTCAATTTTTATGATAGAGATTGCACTACAGTACTGTATCAGGTGGATTGAAAAATAGTATTTCTTTTGTTTTATACAGTGCAAATATTTGCAATAAAAAATAAAGTGAGCACTGTACAGTTTGTGTTCTGTTGTAATTGAAATCAATACATTTGAAAATGTAGAAAACATCCAAAAAATTTAAATAAATGGTATTCTTTTATTGTTTAATAGCATGATTAATTGCAATTAATTTTTTTATCCGTTGACAGCCCTAGTTATTACACATAACTCTACAAGATAGGCCCAGAGGTGCATCAGTACATAGACCTAACAAGTTGGATAAAGGATGGAGTTTTGATCCTGATAGTGAAGGGTGGGTAGAATTTCATTCTTAATTCTGCGGTCTTTACTTCTGTGGCTTTAAATCAGAATAGTAACAACATTTAACATCATTATTGATGATGCAACTTTACTGTTTATCCTTTGGATTTCCCAAATAACCGGTGGAGATACCCTGAGGTAATTGAGATCAGAATCTGGCTCTGCATCTTACAATCATATAATAAGTATTGGACATTGCAATTTTTCCCCCTATGATGGTAGGTAACAGCCAGTTCAACATAGCAAGAAAAACTCCAGTAAACAAAATAAAGGTTATATTCCTTTCCTCTCCAGGGACTCATCTAACAGTTTGCAAAGGAATGGAGCCATCCCTGGTTCTGAAGTGATTTTTACTCTATTGGCTAGCAGCGAAGAGTGTATCTAAGACTTTTCTGTTATAACCAAAATAATTGTTTTTCATACTTGGAGCATCTTTGTCGTTCTTTTCAAAGATTTATCTTTTGGTTCATGCTGAAAACTCTTGCCCAGTTTCATCATACTCTAAAGTGATCAAGGCAAAGATAAAATAACTAGTAGTACTTGTGGCACCTTGGAGACTAACACATTTATTTAAACCTGTCACAAAGCAAAGATGTTGATTCCATATGATGAGATTGGTGTTCATTTCATTTTTATGATGGGACAGAGTAATTTCACAGTGGCTGTTATTAATAAGTTAGCTTAGATGAAAAAGTGACACAATATAGTAAGAGGAAAAAAGACATGAAATATTGGAACGTTATAGATTGTATCAGAGACATACATTTGTGCTCCTTCTGTACAACAGCATAGAATGAAGCTTAACTAATTAGTCTGGGATGCCAAGTGGGAAATTTTTGGCAAATTTTGGAAATGTAGGGGGGAAGGGGCAGAGTGAGGGCAGGGTCTCGGTGGAGGAGGGCAGAGCGGGGACGGGAAGAAGCGGAGCAAGGGCAGGGCCTTGGCTGAAGGGGCAGAGTGGGAGCAGAGAAAATATCTAGAGTAAATTTGCCATAATGAAATCAGCATAAGATGACCCCAATGTTATACCCATGATAAAGGACAGTCATTACTTTGACTTTTTAAAGAAATTTCAGAAAACAGCTTGACATTGTGACACTCTGCATCCCATATTCATCATAGTGATATGATTATGAAACTGTCACAAACATGATTTACAAAAACATCCATAATTCTCAAAGCAACCACTGCATAATATACCATCCCCCTGTAAAATCACTCCCGAGGTTAATTCCTTCATAAAAATGTAGGGAAATGCAATGAATCTCAAATTCAGACAGCGTTTTCCGTTTGGGCCCCCAGACTATAAATGAAGTTATGAAAAGAGAGAAAGGATCAAATCCTAGTCCAGTCAAAGATACCAGACACACTCCTATTTTTCATTATTGGATTCTCACTTTTGGGGTTTGTACCAGGTTTGTTTTGAGAATTACTCATGATGATGGGCTAAATCTTCAGCTGCCCTGGAACAATACTTGGTATATCTGGTGCGGGGGGTGGGGGTGCGGGGGGGTGGAAAGGAGGGTTACACCGTCTCTTTCTGGGCAGCTTTGTCAAAACACAAAGTAGCCTCAGAGTTGCTCTAACTTGTAGCAGTTTGTAATGGCCCCCTAAGGGCCATGATGTGGAGGGGGGGACTCCACAGAATGTGATGCACTCCAATCAGAGCCTGCCTTCCTTCCCTGCTTCCCTGTGTGGGGCGAGGAGGCAGGAAGAAGTGGCATTGAACTGGCTTTGCTGTTTTAAACCAGCTTTCTACCTCCCTTTGTGTCTTTGAAGCAGCATAAAGGGACCTGAATGCTAACTGGGATCTGGCTCCATATTTTCAAAAAGCAGAATTACATGTAAGTAACTTCCCTCTGATTTAGATGGGGCCAAGGTTTGTCCCAAATCTGCTGTGGCTATTTTGGGGAATTACTGAAAAAAATTGCGGGTTCAGCTTTTATCATCTTTTTTTTTTAACTACTGCAAGATAAATTACTGTATTCTATGCATCCGAAGAAGTGGGATGTAGCCCATGAAAGCTTATGCTCAAATAAATTTGTTAGTCTCTAAGGTGCCACAAGTACTCCTGTTCTGTATTGCATAGGTAATCAGTCTGAGTGTTTCCTCCCTGTACCATTCCCCCACCCTTCCTTTCTCCACTGACAAGAAACCTGAAATATTGTAGAGCAGCAAGTGGACTATACTGCCTATATTACTTGTAGCTTGTGGGAAACACTTTGAAGCAGGGGTTTTTGGGAAAGTTTCAGGGAATATAATACCACCTTCTCCTTGCTGTTCCAGTTCCCTCCTGGAAATTGCAGTGTGTGCACAGTCTTCACACACAAGTTGTGTCTGAGGGGTGGACATAGGTTAAGACAGAGGCCACATGCGGCTCTTCAGAAGTTAATATGTGGCTCCTTGTATAGGCACTGACTCCGGGGCTGGAACTACAGGCGCCAACTTTCCAATGTGTCAGGGGGTGCTCACGGCTCAACCCCTGGCTCTGCCCCAGGTCCTGCCCCCACTCCACCCCTTCCTACCCCCTCCCCTGAGCCTGCCATGCCCTCGCTCCTCCTAAGACTTGTATGAGGGGTATATAACCCCACCAGTGTAATGAATCCATGGCTGCACGATCGTCGCATTTGTTAAAGTGGTGGAGGCATGTGTATTTTGTGCAGTAGGTCCTGAGTTGTATGATGTCTGTACTGTGTGTATTGGGGATTTGTTTCGCAGTATCATCACAGATGAGACTTAAGCTCCTGTGACTCTTTGATGCTCAGGACGAGCTTCATCTAACCGGGAATGGGAATATGTAGGGTGAGTCTGTGGCCTGTGCTGCTCCCCTTGTGCTTCTCCAGCAATGCAAAGGAAATGGAGACTGGCTGCATCGCTCTAGCTGGGGTTCCTCATGGCACAGGAGAACCCCAAGGGTATAGACCTAGTAGAGCAATTCCTCCTGCAGCCCCTGGCGGATGGGGTCTGTGGGGAGTGGCTCCTGGGGGTGTGATCAACTGGTGGAGTTCAGAGCAGCCATGGAGCCTGGACTGACACTACAGTGGAGGCACTTGAGGCAGGAAATTACTGAGGCCCTACAATACGTTTCTTTTAAAATCAAAACATTAAATCTATAGTTTGATGGTTTTCAATTTTTTCCAAGCATCCCTCCCATTGGCTGATTGCCCCCCTGCTGATCTTGTTGCAGAGCTGTTTGCTTCTTCAATATGCTGTACATATTCAGTACAACACTAAACCTTAGTTGTTTTTCAGAAAAAAAAAAAGGGGGGGGGCAAAAAAGTGTAAGACTCTGCATACGTTGTAGTGAGCTTGAAAAAGTGCTAGACGCTCATTTTAAAAATGTGATTCCTGGCTGTTTGTTGGTTAGTTAGTTCTCTGAAAGCAAATGTCTTAACGTAATTCCTCCTGGTGTTAACTCCTGCTAGTGGTCCTCAACCAGGATTTTACCAGTATGTGAACTGACCCACAAGCCAGCTTCATTGTGGGATCTCATTTACCCAACATAGAAAGTCACTTTTTCCTATGTACTGACATTTCCCAGAATGCCCATCCTGCCCCCAACCAGCTCAGCTCCTAGACTGGCACCTGATTCCTTGGATCGCAGCTAGACTTCATACCCTCTATGCTTTCCCTTTCACTCTCCCTTCCCATTCCCTCCCCCCTTCTCTTTTTCTGTTTCTTCCTCCCTGCTTTCTTTTGGCTCTTCCAAATCACTCTGGTCCCCCAGCTCCTGTGATGAGCTACAGATATGTTACCTGCTTTGTTCCCTGCAGACATGTGGGTCAGGTCTTTATTGACTTTGATTAGATATTGAGTGGCTAGGCTGACATCGCTTCTACTTCTAGCTCAATAGGCTGGAGCTATGAGAAGGGGCAAAGTACCTCAGCACCTGGAATTTCCTACTGGAGATTGGGGGTGAGTCATTTCCAGTGGGGACAGGGTGCCTAGAATGCCCCTAGTGATGAGCTTGCTGACAGGCATTAGTAGGAGGCTTAGGGGCTCCCGTTCGCTACAGGACTTGCAGTGGGTGATTGTTGTGTCACTATCCTCCACTGGCTGTCGCTGTTCTCCAGAGCCTGTCAACATGGTGAATCCTAGAAAAAGGAAGACTGCAATTATTTGAGTAATAAATGAACATAATTGACTTGCATGTTTGTTCACATAGGATTTGATGACCTCCATGCTTGTGTTGATCCTGGAGTCCCTGAACATGGCTACAAGACACCCAGTGCAGGTGTTTTCTTTGAAAGTGCTGTAGTCCGGCTTCACTGTCAAGAAGGATACAGGCTTAAGGGTCCTTCGAAAAAGATTTGTGTGAGACATTTTAATGGCTCCTTGAGCTGGAAACCAAGCGATAAACCTGTGTGCCTACAAGAAGGTAAGTTAATTTTGTTTAAACATTTCACAAACCTCAATTGTGATCACTTACATACATACCATTATGTCTCCCTGCAGAGTGCAAAAGCCTGGAACCGGTTTCATAGGATTACATTCAATATGTGTTTTAATTTCTGAGAAGTTTTTATCCAGATAAATTATCTAGAATATGCCTGTGTGTGTTGTCAAGGCAGGAACAGGGGAAGTAAATGAATCTTAGCCATGAAAGTAATAAAGTCCCATTACAAATAGATTTATCACTGCTTTTGTCAAAACACACAGAAAGAGAATACTGCCACTGATAACAGAAACATTATTACCGTTACTGTTCACTTAGTGATCCTTTCTGTAATATCTTACTATAAAAATATAATACATCTTTGGTATCATTAGAAATGAATTTTAATCAGAGGTTTAAATCAATTATTATTTATTACATGTACGTAGTTCATAATTAATTAGAGGATGAAATAGGCAGAGCAAGCAGTAGTTTATTGGTAATGTATAAGTTTACTTTTAAGTAATTCAGACATTCATGGGGTAAAACCAACTTGATTTTTGTTATATGTAAATATGGTCTGTTTAAAAATGTATCTGGTTTTAAGTATTTGAGACACTGCTACTTTTTCTTCTAAGATGTTAGATGGAAGCAGGATTAGACTATCAAATCACAAACATTAATTCTGTCCAAAAATGTGTCCAAGTAGTACATACTATTCATTTCACCAAGTATATTAAAACTATCACTTCTTTCTACAATGGATTTATTTTTGTTCAGCAGAGATACTATAATCAAGAGACATAAAAAGTGTCAGCAGGATTTAGTGTGAATGCTTTACTTCTATGAAACTTTATAAATAATATTTGGCTGGGAGTGTTATCTCTCTATTATATTAAAAACTGTGGGGCAGATCTTCAGCTGGTGAGTCATGCTGATTTACTCCAGCTGAACAACTAGTCCTGTGTATCCGAGAAGAATTTTTCTTCTGCTGTTTTTTTTTTTTAACCTAACTGTATACCTGTTGTGTTTTAGGGCCTGCTTTTGCCCCCATTAAAGTCAGTAGCAAATTACCCATTGACTTAAGTGAGATCAGGGTCGAATTTTATTTCCTAAGGCTCCCTTCATGTAAAAGAAGATAAAATACCATTACCTAGACATGTAGATCTGACTCAAAAGAAACAACTGAAGGCTATATGATTAAGACTTAGCCCAAAGTGAACAGTAACTGCAAATATATTGAGGGAAAACCCCTTTATATTTTGTCAGTGGTTATGAATCAAATCTTCTAAGCATGGAAAGTACAGAGGCCTATGGTTTTGGATGGTAAAATTTATATCCTAGTGGCATGTTCTTTCTGAATCATGATAACTGAACCTTTTGCAGTCAGTCTGTTTCTGGTACTTTTTCTTTCAGTAAATCTCATTAATAGTTTTGCTTGTTTGTTTTGTTTTAATTTTTAACAGGAAGACATGAGAATTTTGCTCTTTCATTCCATTGGCAAAGCAGGAAATTACCATCTTCCCAGGACAATTCAATTCCATTTTGCTGTTTGTGAAAGAGACGCTTCTATTATACAATGTTTTGCATCTTTCATGCTGTGGCAGAAATAATCTTGTAGATATAACACAGTAAAATAGCAGTAACTTTTTTGTTTTTACTTCACTGTCTCATTACCAGCAAAATAGTTACAAAGAAAAAATCAGCCACATTTTAACAGCATATGTGGGTAATATTCACACGCTTGCATATTCCATTCACCTGGCATTGACATCCATACTCTCTAGCCAAATAAGTGTTGATGGAAAAAATGAAAATGGAATGACAATGGAAACAATTATGTTTAAAATTAGCAGTAAAACTAGGGGAAAAAGACAAGTTTTTGTAAAAACTTATTTTCTTTTAGACATTGCTAAGTGTTTGCTTGAGGGTTCTGCATATCTCCGAGCCAATATATGTATCACTTGTTGCAACTGTTACACTGAGCATTAATGCATTTTTATTGTGTACACAAAATACAGTTTATTATTATCCATGGATGAAATTCTGCCCCCATAGAAGTCAATGGCAAAACTCCCATTAAGTTCATTGGGGGGGGTCTCAAGATTTCACCCCATGTGTGGGGGATGGTAATGTGATGGGCTGAGTGCCCAACAATCTCATTGGAGGCAATCATTAACATGCACCATTGGGCATAACATAACATTGCCTGTCAAGGCCTTAATCCAGCAAAACACTGAAGCATAAGCTTAACTGGGTATGTCTACGCTACGGGATTAATTCAAATTTATATAATTCGAATTTTGGAAACAGATTGTATAAAGTCGAATGTACACGGCCACACGAAGCACATTAATTCGGCAATGTGCGTCCATGTACCGGGGCTAGCGTTGATTTCTGGAGCGTTGCACTGTGTGTAGTTATCCCATAGCTATCCCATAGTTCCCACAGTCTCCCCCACCCATTGGAATTCTGGGTTGAGATCCAGTGCCTGATGGGGCAAGAAACATTGTCGCAGGTGGTTCTGGATACATCCTCACCTCTCCCTCCATGAAAGCAACGGCAGACAACCATTTCGCGCCTTTTTTCCTGGGTGAACACTGCAGACTCCATACCACAGCAAGCATGGAGCCCGCTCAGCTCAAGACAGCAGTCATGAACATTGTAAACACCTCGCGCGTTCTCGTGCAGTTTATGCTGAGCCAGGACCAGAAAACGAGGCGAGGAGGAGGCGGCGACGGCAGCACAGCAACAAGCATGATGAGGACATGGACGTGGACGCAGAATTCTCTCAAACCGCGGGCCCCGGTGCTTTGGAGATCATGTTGTTAATGGGGCAGGTTCTATCCGTGGAACGCCGATTCTGGGCCCGGGAAACAAGCACAGACTGGTGGGACCGCATAGTGTTGCAGGTGTGGGACGATTCCCAGTGGCTGCGAAACTTTCGCATGCGTAAGGGCACTTTCATGGAACTTTGTGACTTGCTGTCCCCTGCCCTGAAGCGCCAGAATACCAAGATGAGAGCAGCCCTCACAGTTGAGAAGCAAGTGGCGATAGCCCTGTGGAAGCTTGCAACGCCAGACAGCTACCGGTCAGTCGGGAATCAATTTGGAGTGGGCAAATCTACTGTGGGGGCTGCTGTGATGCAAGTAGCCAAAGCAATCACTGAGGTGCTGCTACGAAAGGTAGTGACTCTGGGAAATGTGCAGGTCCTAGTGGATGGCTTTGCTGCAATGGGATTCCCTAACTATGGTGGGGCGATAGATGGAACCCATATCCCTATCTTGGCACTGGAGCACCAGGGTACCCAATACATAAACCGCAAGGGGTACTTTTCAGTGGTGCTGCAAGCACTTGTGGATCACAAGGGACGTTTCACTAACATCAACGTGGGCTGACTGGGAAGGGTTCATGACGCTCACGTCTTCAGGAACACTAATCTGTTTAAATGGCTGCAGCAAGGGACTTACTTCCTGGACCAGAAAATAACCATTGAGGATGTTGAAATGCCAATAGTTATTCTTGGGGACCCAACCTACCCCTTAATGCCATGGCTCATGAAGCCATACATAGGCAGCCTGGACAGGAGTCAGGAGCTGTTCAACTACAGGCTGAGCAAGTGCAGAATGGTGGTAGAATGTGCATTTGGCCGTTTAAAAGGTCGCTGGTGATCGTTACTGACTCGCTTAGACCTCAGCCAAACCAATATCCCCTTTGTTATTTCTGCTTGCTGTGTGCTCCACAATCTCTGTGAAAGTAAGGGGGAGACCTTTATGGCGGGGTGGGAGGCTGAGGCAAATCGTCTGGCTGCTGATTACGTGCAACCAGACACCAGGGCGATTAGAAGAGCACACCAGGAAGTGCTGTGCATCAGAGAAGCTTTGAAAACCAGTTTCATGACTGGCCAGGCTACAGTGTGAAATTTCTGTTTGTTTCTCCTTCATGAAAACCCGCCCCCTTTATTGACTCATTCTCAGTAAGGAACCCACCCTTCCCCTCCCCCAGCTTGCTTTCGAAGGGAAATAAAGTCACTCTCATTTAAAAATCATTTATTCATTATTAATTGATTATAAAAAGAGGGAGAGAACCCGGGTGGGGTTTGGGAGGAGGATCGGCAGGAAGGAAAAGGCCACTAAAAAAAGGTTAAAAAAATGACAGCGTTTTGCTTGGGCTGTCCACTGGGGTGGAATGGGAGGGTGTACGGAGTCTCCCCCCCCCCCCCCCCCGCGTTCTTACATGTCAGGGTGAGGAGGCCATGGAACATGGGGAAGGGGGTTATGCAGGGGCTATAGCGGCACTCTGTTATCCTGCTGCAGTTCCTGAAGCTCCACCAGACGCTGGATCATGTCTGTTTGCTCACGCAGCAGCCCCAGCGTTGCATCCTGCCTCCTCTGATCTTCCTGCTGCCACCTCTCATCTTGAGCGTCCCTCCTGTCCTCACGTTGGTCCCTCCTGTCCTCACGTTCACTGGCTTCTTTCCTATACTTTGAAACAGTGTCCTTCCACTCATTCAGATGAGCTCTTTCACTGCGGGTGGATTCCATGATTTCTGCGAACATCTCGTCTCACGTCTTCTTTTTCCGATGCCTTTTCTGAGATAGCCTTCGGGACGGAGGAGGGAAGCTTGAAAAATTTGCAGCTGCTGGAGGGAGGGGAAAAAAGGAGAGAATTTTTTAGAAGGATACATTTTGCAGAACAATGCTTATACTCTTTCACAGTGACCAACACTATTCACATTACATAGCACATGTGATTTCTGTGCAAGGTCGTATTTTGCCTCTTAATATTGAGTGCCTGTGGCTTTGCTGCTAGAGATCACAGACGCAGGTCCGGGCAACAGAATTCGGCTTGCGTACGGCCATGGTAAGCCATTGTCTTTTGGCATCGGCGCCCTCCTTTCCCACATACCAAGCAAAGCCCGTTGAGTGCTGCAGTTTTCCTGTTAACCTTCAGCAGCAGAAAACAAACTAACCTCCTCCCCCATCCAATTCTCTGGATGATGGCTTTATCCCTCCCCCCACCGCGTGGCTGGTATCGGGGAAGATCCCTGCTAGCCAAACGCGAAAAGCTCAGGGCCAATTCCCTCCCGCCCACCCCGCACTTGGCTAACTGCAGGGAAGGAGGGAAGGATTTNTCCCTGCTAGCCAAACGCGAAAAGCTAAGGGCCAATTCTCTCCCCCCCCCCCCCCGTGCTTGGCTAACTGCAGGGAAGGATTTCTTTTTAGCCCACAGGCAAACAGCCCAGTAGGAATGGCCACCTCTGTCCCCTTAATTAAATTCCCGTATTTCAACCAGGTTACCATGAGCGATATCACTCTCCTGAGGATTACACAGCGAGATAAAGAATGGATGTTGCTTGAATGCCAACAAACACCGGAACCATATGCTGCCAGGCTTTGTCATGCCATGATACCAGATTACTTGCTGCAAGCATGGCGTGGTCAAGTGTCCTACCATGGAGGACGGAATAAGGCTGCACTGCCCAGAAACCTTGTGTCAAGGCTTTTGGAGTATCTCCAGGAGAGCTTCATGGAGATGTCCCTGGAGGATTTCTGCTCCATCCCCAGACACGTTAACAGACTTTTCCAGTAGCTGTACTGGCCGTGAATGCATCCCAAGTCCTCAGGGCAAAGTAATCATTAAAAATGCTTGCTTTTAAAACAAATTTTATATTTTAAAAGGTAAACTCACCTGAGGTCCCTGCCATGGGGTCTTGGTCTTGGATACTGGGTTGGGAGGGTACTTCAGTCAGGCTGAGAAAAAGATCCTCGCTGTTGGGGAGAACGGAGTGCTGGGTGCTCTCCGCAAGCTCCTCCTCCTCCTCTTCCCTGTCCACAGAATCCTCAGGTGTAGCTGATGCTACGGTCAGAGGTGGGGTAGTGGTGGCGGCCCTCGCTAGAACTGCATGCAGCTTAGCGTAGAAGTGGCATGTCTGCGGCTCTGACCCGGAGCGACCGTTTGCCTCCTTTGTTTTTTGATAGGCTTGTCTGAGCTCCTTGACTTTCACGCAGCACTGATCTGAGTCCCTATTGTGGCCTCTCTCCATCATGCCCTTGGAGATTTTTTCAAAAGTTTTGGCATTTTGTCTTTTCGAATGAAGTTCTGCTAGCACTGAAACCTCTCTCTATATAGCGATCAGATCCAGTACCTCCCGTACGGTCCATGCTGGTGCTCTTTTTCGATTATCGGCCTGCATGGTTACCTGTGCTGATGAGCTCTCTGTGGTCACCTGTGCTCTCCATGCTGGGCAAACAGGAAATAAAATTCAAATGTTCGTGGGGCTTTTCCTGTATACCTGGCCAGTGCATCAGAGTTCAGATTGCTGTCCAGAGCGATCACAATGGTGCACTGTGGGATAGCTCCCGGAGGCCAATACCATTGAATGGAGGCCACACTAACCCTAATTCGAAATGACAATATCGATTTTGGTGCTACTCCACTCGTCAGGGTGGAGTACAGAAATCGATTTTAAGAGCCCTTTATTTCGAAATAAATGGCTTCGTTGTGTGGACGGGTGCAGGGTTAATTCGATTTAAAGTCATAGTGTAGACCAGGCCACTGTGAACACATGACTACTCATGTTTAGAGTTAAGTATGTGCTTAAGTGCTTTTTTGGATTGGAACCCAAGAGAGTAAGGCCCTGATTCAGGAAAGCAGCTAAACATAATACTTTACTGGTTAGGGATGCTTTCCTGAATTGAGGTCTAAATACCATACTACCAAAAAAAAAAAATAGATTTAGCAATAGAAAAGAATGATTTAAATCATATAGTTCATCCCCCTGCTAATAAGCCCCTGATTCAGAAAACCACTTAAGCGCATATGTGAAATAAAGATGATGATATGCTCTTCCTCCCATCTTTTTTCTGTCTTGTCTATTTAAATTGCAAGCTCATCAGGTCCGGGACTGTCTCACTGTTGGTCATATTAAAAAGAGCTATTTTAATGGTCCAGATGGCAGTATCTGAAATTTACATAAGGCATAGTGGCAAATATAACAATCAACATCTGTCTTAAACAGTCAAGTAGTGCTTGTAACACAAAGATTTTCACCTTCTGATGGGTTATAGTGATGTATGTTAAAATATTAAAAGCCTGCTTCACCACTAATTGCTCCAAATTTCTATGCATATCATTAAAGAAGAAAATGTCTGTCTCTACAGTGCTTACCTCTATAGGGCACCAGTCTCAGTTGGAGCCTCTAGGCACTGTTATTATACAACTAGTAACAATAATTAACAAAGAGCAGGAATCCTGTGATGTCTCCAGAAATATAATCTCTTTGTCATCCACAGAATTATCATACCAGCCGAATTCTGCCAACTTTATTTTATAGCACTCATAGACCAAGTTTTTCCATAATTACAAAAATACAACTTAATGGGAAAATATAGATCCTTATATTTGTTTTTAAGAGGACACTGTCAAGATCAGTTAACCCAAAACTGAGCATGTTCTTAATAATGCCGTTCCTGTCATATTTCCCTCCTAATCCTGGAAGACCTATACGTGCCCCTTAACAAGCACTGCAGCATAGATAAAATACAAACCACTCTGGTGGGCAACTGTACAGTAACATACCTGGAGCACTGGATTTCTTCATTGTTGTGTACATGTCCTGTCGTACCTCTGAGCTGCCTTTGTGTGCTGTTCTTGGAAGCAGTTAAGAAATAATCCCTGAAATCTTAATTTAGAAGAGGTCGCGTATGTTTCAGGGTCACAACAGAATGGAACAGACAAACATGTACCTCGGTATGAAAGATGAGCTCCATTTACAGCCATTGGGCTGCTGGAAGTTCACAAAGGTGTCTCTCAGAGAATGGTTTGGGCTCCCCTGCTTTCACATTGACATATTAGATCTAAGCAGAGCGTGCAAGTAGAATTCTTTGCTCTATAATGCTGGTAAAAGATCACTTACAACATGTGATGTGTTTACACGTTCCAGGGGATTTGCTGAAGAGTGCCTAGAAAAGCAGTGACAGGAACACGTTTTATTTTGTCTGATGAAGAAGTCTTTCAGTTCGGTCACTTACTTTCAGCTATTCCAAATGGAATCTGTGGCAGCTCATCCAGTTTATGGAGGGGAAGACTACAACTGTTTATTCTTTTATTTAAGCCAACCGGGGTGTAGTGGGCTAATAATGGTACAGTGAGCAACTGCCACTGTAGTCTGCTAACATCCATCTGAGTAAAATGTTTCAGTCTGCAGCCATCATTTGGGATAATAGGAACAAAGTCACTGTAATAGATCATAGTTACAGGATCAATATTCTCTGCTTTGAAAATAAAATTTCATATTTCATCTCTTTGTATAGTTTGCTCCTGTATTTATGTAGCAGCAGGACACCATTATCCCAAGAGTAAGCTTTTCATCGGTATTGTCTCTTGCCATCTGTCCTGAGCTTCCATCTGCATCAGGCTAGGAATTGGGATCCCTCTCTGTCATTCCATCCCTGAAGACTTCCACTGAAGCCCCCTCATGACAATATTCAAGACTTGGCATAAGGCTTTTCTGTTGGGTCAGGGCACCATTTTTTCACTCCCATGCTCACTAGCTCTCCAGTTTTTTGAGGGAATGTCTGGGTTTTTAACATGCCGTGGGTTTAACTTTTTGTTACTGTACACATCATCCGAGATCTGGGCGCTCTATAAATTAATAATCTCTGTTGCTGCCGTTCCCCTGCAACACCCGCCATCATCCATGAACACTCCAGTGGACAGCTGGTGTGCTCTGCCAAAATACCTGGCAAATTCAGCAGTAGTGAAATAGTTAAAGGTATTGGGAAATCATCAAATTTTTGACTACTAATTGTTTTCCGATGACATAATAAAGTCTACTAAAGAAAATGTAATCTGGAAAGGACAGGTATAAGTTGAAAACACAGAGGGATGTGTTTTTAAATTGGGGCAAGGCACCAGTCTCCAATTAAAGTCGGTGAGATCTGGTGTCTGAAAGGGTCATAGAACAGAGGTTCATCTGCGAGCCATTGCTAGAGGTTTATCTAGTCTAGTTGTAAATGTCTAGGCCTTGCGTAGAAATTGTGCCCCTAGTAAACAAGCGGCTTGAAAGCAAGATGTTGCAGTTTTTCTTCTTTATGGATGATTGATTCCTAAATTGTAAATTTAAAAATATACTATCTGTGAACTTGGCAGAAGATTTCTCTTCGTTCCCTAAAATTTGCAGCTCCCAAGTGATTTTCAAAACAAGGTAGTTAGGCTCCTTGTGTAATAGTGCGGGTGACCGTCTCCTGGGAGAGAGATGTTTGTAAAGCAGCACAAAAAGAGACTTATGATGATTTTTTTATTTATTTATTTATTTGGAGCCCTTTACTCTCCTTATGTTTTCTGGTGTCTACAGATTCTTAACTGCTGTCTCTGACATGAGTTGGTTCCTGGCATTCAGACAGATGATTACATGGGCATATTTCTCCAAGATTTCCTTTATTCCGCTTTCTAATCTTATTTTATGTTTATGAGGAGGATGAACTTTCTGAGTCATGTATACAGTTCTCTCTTACTATTTTACCTGGCTGTTAACTGTTTAGTATTAGTAGAATTTTTCTCTCTCTCTCTCTTTGTCCTCCCTCACCTTCCAGCCTATGTTTCATCTATTTGTGTATTTTTCCACTTTTGCTGCTTTGGCACTACTGTGTCTGTGCCCGTGTATCAATTCTCCACCATTCTTCCTCATATTTCATCTAGTGAACACAAGATTTTCAACAGTGGCTATTGATTTTGGGTCAGCTCAGTTTTGGGATACCTATGTGGAGGGCCTGATTTTTCAGAGGGAAGTTTCAGACAGTGCTGAGCAAATACCTTTTAAGGCATATCCGTTTGAGCACCAAAAAACTGAAGCATCCCCCCCAAAATCACTGGTAACTTTTGAAAATCTTGGCCATTGAATACACACTGGGCCTGAGTCTCTACTCCTTTACACTATTTTACACTGCTGTGACTACATTGACTTCAGCAGAGGCACACTGATGTAAAACTGCTGTGATAAATGCAGTAGAGAATTAGCTCCATCCTCTCTGGAAAGAGGGATTTTTTCTTATCCTTTGAACTAATGCCTCACATACAGTTTACACATTTTTACAAATAGACATCATCAGGGCTTAAATTCTCTTAGAGTTTCTGGGAGGTCCCCCACCCTTGCTATACAAACTTCTGAGGGTTGAAAATATTCCGCTCCAGACAGCTCCTACTGAATTTAAGCCCTGGACATCAGCCTCAATTGATTTACCTTATTCAGCATCTCTGCCTAATATTCACAGTATGCAGCCTGGGAAGGTTAAGTATGCATGTGAATTACAACTTCGTGGTCTCTTTATGACCAGCCTGTGGACAAATGTCTGCAAATGGATAACATGATGTGATCTCTTCAGCTATGTGTTTACTCTGTTTTACTGTCTGTGAGTGATCGTAATGTAAATCACTAAAAGCAAAAAACAAATGAGCAAACTGAACACTAGTAATGTGGGACTTTCTATTAGCTAAACACTGACGGTGTGTAAGGAGAAGGATATAAATATGCAAACGATATCTGCATTTCCTATTTTCTTTCCTCCTCGCCTCCCTGCCCCTACTCCCCCCACCCCTCACTCCCTCCTGCTTCCACTGACTTACTATACATGCAATTTAACTTGTGCTGCAACGGAAGGGGAATATTAAAAACAATCTAGCTAGGCCCTCTTCATCTGCTTGTATACAACAATTGGAAATATGTACTCTCATTATAACACACCAGACTCTACTGTCATACAATGGACTGTGGTACTGATGAGTGACTAGGAAAATGTATATTAACTGAATTGCATTTTGTGCTGTGCAGGCGGCAAACTGTTTAACCAGAACAGATATATTATGGGTTAACTTTGCTTAAGAGCTTGACTATTGAGCAGCTGGCCATGGTTATTTTTTTGTAACTAAATTAATAATATATAACTTTTTTATTAAGTCACAGATTGCCTTGTTCCACATGTTGAAGATGCAGAGGTTCATAACAAGACATACAGGACTGGAGATAAGTTAATAATCAGTTGTCATGAAGGATTCCAGATCCGTTACCCCGACTTAGACAACATGGTTTCAATATGTCAAGATGATGGAATGTGGGATAATCTGCCCATTTGTCAAGGTATAGTACCCCAGAACACCTTATTTTATAGCTCTTACACCTTGTAATCCTTTACCAGCACTTTTTTCTGCGGCTAAAGAGGATAGCAATAAGCTGATAGATTCAGCTGTACAGTATTTCTACAAAGGCTTTTGGATTTGCTCGTCCCTATTATTCGCTTTTGGAAGTAAAATTCCACATTCCAGCATAGCTTTATTTTAAAATATGTTAAATGTTACTTTTTGCTAGTCTAAAATCTGAGGCGGGCATATCCTTTTTTTAATGAAACAGGTTGAAATTCACCCCTGTTAGGTCAGCACAAGGCCCTTTGGACCACCTAAACCTGTGCACTACTTCATTTAGTGAAAGAATTAGGTTTTTTTACTGCTTTTCGCTTCGTTAGCCCTGCAGAGCTGATGCAACTAGGAGAGAACAAGTTAGTCTATTCCATCTTGTGCATTATCAACTGAATGGTTCCCCAGGTTTTAAATCAGTTACACCCATGGATACTGACTGAACACTCTGCAGTTGCACAGGGCCTAATTTGGCCAGCAGAGCCATTAGTGCTAGTGATGGTGTATGAGAAGGAGACAGCTTGAGTTTGTCTAGACTTGAGAAGAGTGATTGAGGCTAGGCTGCCATTAGTGGACATGTGTTAAATACCCTGATCCTAACCCCAGCCCTTTTCTCTTGTATGGCCACAGATTAGCACCTTTAACCTCAATTTAGCTAGTTGAGGTTGATCCTAGGCTCCCCTGGGGTTAGTCTTGACCATTTTAGTCAAGACAAAAGATGTTAACCTGCGTCTGCACCAAGGGAAAGATTAGGATTGGCTAACCTTGACCTCTTTTCCTTATCTAGACAGGTCTTCTGTGTGTAATACAATTTAGAAAAGTATACTGTCATTTTGGGTTTGGACGTGAGAGTGCTGAGTCCGCTTTGAGTTGAAATCCAATGTGAATCACAGATGCCTATCCGCTTTCAAGTTATTTCCATACATTTGGAACACATCTGGAAATGCAGTAATGAACTATTGTATTTTTAATGGTGTTGGGGATTGCAGAAAGCATTGAACATTAAGACTTGTCAGCATGGTGCATGTGTATTTTTTGTCAGTTTGATAGTTCCTATTATTCTGTAAATCTCTTTTAAAATGCAGGGAGAGCAGAAAAATAATCAAATTTCACTTAACAGACGGTTCCTAAATATGCTGTGGCCAAATAGAAGATAAAACAAGACCTTGAGTGATTAATTCTGGCTTTATTTTTTTTTTAATTTAACCTGCCGCAGAGTCTCTACATATTTCACAAAGAAAGGTCTGATAGCTGCCATGTGGCACCAGCATGTTGAAGTTGGGCAACTGCCATAGCCCAATATTGCTTTGCACATATCTTAGAGATTAAATAAATTGTATCTGTACATGCTAGCAGAAAAAGCAGAACCCTTAAGAAAATCACCTTTTCCAGTCAAAATGGTGAATGCACTTTGCACCATCGCATGCTGGTGCAAGGGGCATTTGTGTGTAGTGGTTTTAAGTGCCCCTGCCATTTTTAAACAAACAATGACAGACTCAAACACTATTTGTTTTGCACTTAAGGGACTTGCTCACACAGTTTACAGGTGGAATTTTTCTGGGCTATTATTCAGATGAACAGTCGTATCCATTGCTTTCCTCCAGTGTGATATCAAAGACATGGAACAGAAGACAACTGCTGCTACACACACCTCAGCTGCAGTGGATTGATAGCGCTTCCTAAACACACACCTCAGTTCTCCTCCTGTTTAATTCAACATTAACCACATTTTAAAAGTAAATTTAGTGCAAGTAAGCGGTATGAAATCTGGTATCTACGAAACAGATACAGAACAGGCAATAACAGTGCAGGCTTCCTTACGTTGCTCTCCAGTGGTTCTCAAGTCTTGTTGTGGAGTTAGCAGCTGTTCCAGGTGCCTCCGGTCTGTTAGGATTGCCATCATGAGTGCTAAATATGAGGTGAGCACTTGTCCACTAGGACATGGACCACCAGCTCATTTTAGATAGCCCACCAATTACTGTGGACCCGATTCTCATTACACTAAGGCCCCTTTCAAGTTGTCAGAGCAGTGTAAAGAGGTCTTGGCATAAATGAGAAATGGGACCAATGATTTTAGGCATTAGACAGTACTGGGATGGATTTAAGTTAACTAGACGTAAATGGCTTTGTTTTCTAAAACCAACCCCAAGTTAGCAATTTTAGCAAAGGAAAAAACAGTGAAAAATTGTTAGAGTAGATAAAGTTAATTTGTTTAAAAATAGGGGGAAATGTATATGACCTTCTAATTATATTTTTGGGTGAGAGAAGCTGAGCCTGGTAACTAAGGCCCAGATCCTCAAAGGTATTTCGGTGCCCAACTCTGATAGATTTCAGTTAGGTGCCTAAATACTTTTGAAGATCAGGGCCTAGATGGCAACAAACCTTAAGTGCAAAGCATAAGTGTAGCCCATAAATCTGATCACATCTGACTTTGGGGATACCTGCCCTGGAGCTGGAGGTGTGACTGTCAGTCCAAGTAGACATACCTCCGCTAGCTCTGATTGATCGAGCACGCTAAAAATAGAAGCATTGCTGTGATGGCACAAGCAGCAAGATAGACTAGCCACCTGAGTATGATCCCATCTAAGATGTGTCCTCAGGGCAGCCAGCACCTTCCACCACTTGCGCTGCTATGGCTTCACTTCTATTTTTAGGGTGCTAGTTCAATCAAAGCTAGCATTGGTATATCTATCCGAGTTGCAATTACACCTTCAGCTCCAGTGTAAGCATACCCTTCACGAGTGCATTTGTCTGATGTGAAATTTTGGGCTGATTTTGGAAAACACCCTCCCTAGTTGCTGAATGACAGGATTTTAAAGGGAAAAAAGTTTGCTGGATCACTAAGAATTGTGAACCACTGGACAATGTCACCCTCTTTCTTGTTTTTTAAGATGAATTCTTGTGGAATTAAAGTTTCCATGCTTCTGGTGAAAATGGGAGGCTCCTTGTTTCTGGGTTAGACCTTCATTTAACTGTACCAGAAGATTAATATTTTTTTTCATACTTTTTTATATACTGTGCTCTGTGAAACTTACATTTTGGAGGGGTCCCCCCTCCAAACTCTCTTGCCTCCAGAAATGGGAGACCGTCTTTCTGTGAACCCAGATTAAATGTCTGAGGAAAGGGCAGGTTAAATTTACTATAGCGCTGTGAACTGGGTGCTCATATGCAATATGATTTTCTGCACGTCATGTACAGTCACATAAGGAATTATAACCAGGCTTTAATACTACACTTCACAATGTACTTTTAAAATTTGCACTTACGCAGTGGTCCGTTGGGGCCTGTGCATCAGAGCTCTGTCATCCTTATCTGGACATCCAAACAAAACCTTGTCTGAATTTAGTCACGTAGGACCAGATTGTCAAACGTATTTATTTAGGTGTCTTCAGATGCATATACACACTTAGTGGGATTTTTAAAGCATCTATTGAAAATCTCAGTAGATGCCTACCTTCTTCTTTAGGGGCGTAAATACCTTTAGAAATCTGGCCAAGAAGCCAAATTCACCCTGGTATAATTCCATTAAAGGTAAACTTACCCCATTTAATAGTCTGGACTCTTTGCTTGCAGAAGTGCATGTGTTTTATATTTGGTACATAGAGGAGGTAATAGCCAATAAATAGGGCCATTGTGGCTCTATTTGAGCAAAGGGGATTCATGAACTAGTAAAACTACTATTAAAAGCCGTTGTGCTGAGGGCTGAACGTGCTGCAACAGGTTTCCGTCCTCTCTCCCCCTCCCCCAATGGCCAGTGCCCTGAATTATTCTCTGCCTTTGGATTAGTTAGAAGCTGTTTCTTTAAAGTGGTGGCTTGGCATCTCAAGAAAAGGGAGTTGAAGGTACCCAGCACTTTGCAGGATGTACTCAAATTGGAAGATCTGTCCTGTAGCTTTTATTTTGATAAAGTACGACTTTAATTTTTTACAGTTTGTCTAACAAGGCTTGAAATTATGGGAATCCATGTGACCTTCCTTCTGGAATTCCTGATAGTGACAAGAGGCCTATTAACAGTGGTTATTGCCACAACAAACAGCTTCTATTAGTCTCATAAATTTTCATACGGGTTTTTTCATTCCCAGATTGCTAATCATCGTTCCTCAAAATCATTGCAAGCTAAAAATCAACACCATTAGTCATTACCAAGAGGGTCATTTTTTAAGGCAGTGAGCAAAATAATTCTAGTTTATTTCAGTACACAACTTGAAATCTCAAGTCTCAATATCCACTCAGAACATTGTTTGCACACATGTGAATCAAATATTAGAAAGTCGTGAGTGATCATGTAGTGAATTTCCTTTTAGTCCAAATGTCATCTCATTTGTGAAGCCAACTGCTGTCAATTCCCCCTCTAGGGTGCCAAAATTACAAAGTCTGCCTGGAGTTAATCACTCTGGGCCAAATTCATCCCAGGTGTAACTCCACTGAAGGTAAATTTTTCCCTTTCTAGATCGGCTGTGGCCACTGTTCTCAAAAATGACTGATGAGTTTAGGTGCCTGCATTTTTGGGTGCCCAATCTGAAACACCTGGAAGGGCCTGATTTCCGGGAGGTGAGCGCACTGAGCACTTTCTGAAAATCTGGCTCCTCTAAACTATTTCAAATTGGGGTCCCAAAATCACTACTCATGTTTGAAATCTTGGCCTCTTTTGCTGCTCTGCACATCTCATAACAGCATCAATTTCAGTATTAAACATAACCTCTGTGACTGCCTGTTTGAGGAGAGGAATGAAACCCATGGTTTTGTATAAGTGACAGTCTTTGTTTATTAAGGATTCCACCTCATAGTAAGTGACAACTGCTAATCTGGTGAATGTGTGGGTGTGCAAAACAAAACATTGCAATTGTCATTAATGCTATGTTGGATTTGCAGAGGATATATCTTATCTTGGCAGAATGTGTGGGCTAAGCAATAAAAGAACTTGAAATGAGGTAATGACAATCTCTCTCTTAGATGCTCAATGAAGTAGGAATGCCATTCACTGTGGGGAGGATGGGAAATATTGTGCTTCTCAACTTGGGAACCATAATCAAGATGTTACAATGACTAAGACAAGCGCCTCATAATAAAAGATACCTTCCTCTTCTTAATTTGCAGGTTGCCTGAGGCCATTGGTTCTTCCTCATAGTTACATTAACATATCTGAGTTCGAGTCCTCCTTCCCAGTAGGAACAGTGGTATATTATCAGTGCTTTCCTGGATATAAACTAAAGGGGACAAAGTTCCTTGAGTGCATGTATAACCTTATCTGGTCACATAGCTCACCTAGGTGCCTTGATGTGGAAGGTAAAACAGCTTATTTGTTTGTTTTTAATTTTGGACAATTTAACATGATATATTTTATTTGAATTTAGGGCTACAATTTTTAGCTTCATTTTGCCCACTGTCTCCTGAGGACATACAAAGTGCATCCATTCAAGTTCCTGTTTTGTTGTACGTATACTGTGTAATCTGGAACATCGCATAGCTTAATTGTTAAAATTACTTACATAATGTTTGCTCTTTCGGCATCGTAATCATAATAGCTGAAGATTGTAACAACGAAGACTGTTTAGTTTTTAGATTTTAAGTATAAACAATGTAATCTGCTGTCTTTCTAATGAAATGCTGAGAAAGTTAATGAATCTATATTCACATAAGGACAGCCTGAGTAGCTGAAAATTTCAGCACCATACCATTCTGAACTAAAAGCATTTGTAAATATTAAGTATCAAGTTTCATTTCAGCCTGCATGCCAGGTGTATGCACAATCTAATACTGCGTGATTTAGCATTAAGAATATTTGATGTACTATCCAAAAGTACTGGAGTGTTTCTTATTTTTAATTAGCAGTCTGGTTTCCAAAATTCTAAAAGGGCTTTGCAGTGTAAGGGTTCCACCTACAGGAACTGATTTTCTGATCTAACATCCTAGAAATTTAACCACAAATCAGCCCTGCATAAATCATCTTTCTTTTTATTTTCTGTAGTACATGTAATACAGTGTTATAGATAAAATTATTAGAAAGAGAGACTGCCTGTCAGATACCATAAAAAAAATTACAAAGTGAAGCAGGATAAGCCAGAAGAAAGTCTGTGTGTTAAATAGGAGCATTAAAACCCACAAACATACGAAACTGAAAATTTTGTATGTGTCATTTCCCTGTGCTCACTTAACACAGATGACAGTCTGAACTGCCTCTTCCAGCTCTCGTCAAAGTACATAGCAAAACTCCCATTGACTTTAATGGGGGCATGGATCATTTGTATTATATTAGCACCTAGAGCTCCATTGTGGAAGGCTACTTAAAAGTATACAGAGAGTATGAGAGAATCCCTGCCCTGAAGATTTTGCAGTCTAAATAGACACGACAAAGAAAGAATGGGAGGAGAGGCAAAGTAGTATTATCCCCAATTCACAGATGGGGAACTGAGACAGAGATTAAGTGCCTTGCCCAGGGTCATACAGGAAGTTTGTGGCAGAGTGGGGAATTGAACCTAAACCTCCTGAGTCCTGATCCAGTCCTTTAATCACAAGCTCATCCTTTCTCATGATCATTTTTGGCCCAGGGCTTGTTGTTCTGTTGTAACATTAAGACCATTTTTTTTCCTGGTGATTACTTGTAGAAACCCCATATATAAGGTGATGTACTATCTGAAACATTTGTGGTTTGTCTAAGAATGGGTTATTTTGACTTTGGGTCCTTTCTGTTTCCATATGGGTATGACAGAGTCTTATAGCTGACAACTCCATTTCTCAGGTGTCATGTGGGACTGTTGTAACTGGAACTCACAGAACTTGTAAAGTTCCATCCAGCACCTGTAAATCAACTTTAGGTATTCACATTTGAAAATGTTGGCCTAAGTGACTTATTCAAGAAACATCAGACTTCGTCCTGTCTCCCATCCATTATAACCTCCCAGATCCTTTTCAGTTATTCCCCATTTTGTAGCTATGCATTTGAGCTTTCCTTCCAAAGTGAAATACTTTGCACTTGTCTTTATTGACTTTCATATTGTTGATTTCAGACCAATTCTTCAATTTTGTCAAGGTCCTTTTGAATTCTAATCCTGTCCTCCCAAATGCTTGCAGCCTCTCCCAGCTTGGTTTCATCTTCAGATTTTATAAGCATACTCTCCACTCCATTATCCAAGTCATTTAATGAAAATATTGAATAGTACTAGACCCAGGACAGACATATGCAGGACCCCACTAGAGAACCCTCTCAGTTTGACGGCATACTATTGATAACTACTTTGAGTGCAGTCTTTCAACCAGTTGAGCACCCACTTTATAGTAATTTAATCTCGACCACACTTCCCTAATTCACTTACAAGAACATCATGTGGAACTGTGTCAAAAGCCTTACTAAAATAAGATCCCTCACATCTATTGTTCTCCTCCCCCTGTAACACTGATGAAGGAAATTAGGTTGATTTGTCATGATTTGTTCTTGACAAATCCATGCTGGCTCTTCCTTATAATCCAGTTATCCTCCAGGTGTTTACAAATTGATTGTTTAATAATTTGTTCCAGTATCTTTCCAGGTATCAAAGTTAAGTGATTGATCTATACTTACTGGGGTCCTCTTTATACCCCTTTTTAAAGATAGATATTATATTTATCCTTTTTTAGTCCTCTGGAATCTCATCCGTCCTCCGTGAGTTCTCAAAGATAATTGCTAATGCCATAGTTAAGGTTGCTCAACACTTGCCATTATAAGATTCTGTTTTCAGTTGCTTATCATTCTTCTTCGAGTAGTGGCCCTATGTGGTCCCACTTCAGGTGCGCATGTGTCTCTCAAGCCCTTCATTGAAGATTTCTAGCTAGCAATGTCCGTTTGGCGTGTGCAAGTGCGTTATGCCTCTTCATGGCAGACACCGAGGCTGTCTAGATTGGGGGGGGGGGGGAACAGCCCTCACTTCCTTCTCTACTTCCTCACCATTGTGCAAAAGGGCAAATAAGTACTGTTCTCTACTTTTGTTTTTCTTTTTTTACTTATAATGTCTCTATCTGAAAACCCATATAAATTGACACAAATTGCAAATTAAAACTTTTTAAATGTATCAGAATTTTACTCACTTGGGCGCATTTGCCTCATGGCACACAAATTTGACCTCTGCTTCAAAAATTTGCACAGAAGAAATTTTTCTTTTACCTTAATTATACTATCTTAGGAGCCCGCTATAACATAGTACCAAGGTTCAATACAAAGTCGTATAAAAGTTATACAAAAATGCATAATGCAGAGATTTATCTACAACTGCATTGATTGACTGCTGTGTGCAGTAATATAGTGACTCCTGGACCTACAGGCTTCCACACACCGTCAGTGCCTTGCTAGTGTGCCATGCGCCGTGAGATCTCTTCTCTTTGTGTGTGACTGTGAGTGTTTCCCTTGTATGTGAATTTATTCAATAAAATCTTGAGCTTCATAATGGATACCATGAGTGAAAAGAAAAATAGAATCAGAGCACAGAGTTCAACACTGAATGGACAAATAAATACTTATGTACTATTTCCAAAGACAAAATACTGTGCCTCGTGTGTCGCGAAACGTTAGCCGTTCCGAAAGAATGCAACCTTCGAAACTAAGCATCCCAACGGAGCAGATATTTTTCATTTTTCCATGATTAATAAAACAAAATATAAAATATTTTTAAAAATTGTTTGATTTAATTGAAAAATTCTTAATAAAGTATCACACCCCCTCCTCCCCAAACCTTAGCTGTTTCGGCGGGACGGTGCTGGGGAAGGAGGGTTTGTTTCCGCGGGGCCGGGCGGTGCTGGGGGGGCGTGTTTCTGCGGGGCCGCGGAGTTTCGGCCCTCAGCTGTTTTCTTTGGAGTAATATGGCCCTCACCGCTTTACAAGTTGTGCAGGCCTGGTCTATTCTATGCCTTTCCCCTAATGCCCCTAATTCTAAGGGTATTGAACAAGATCAGGCAGGACGAGGCCAGAGTTATCCTCAGAGTACCTACCTGGCCGAGACAAGCTTATTATCCTTACCTACTTCAACAAAATATCCAACCGTCAATCAAGCTCCCGACCATTCCTCTTCTCTTGTCTCAGGATGTGGGTTGCATGCTTCACCCCAGCCTGGTGGTTCTACACCTCAGGGTGTGACTCCTGGATGGTTCTCGGGAATAGAGGTTTCCTGCTCTATGGATGTGCAGCAGGAGTTATTAAACAGCAGAAAAACATCAACCTGTTCTTCTTCCCTGCAGAAATTAAAAAAAAAAATTGTCCAGTGGTGCAGTCCATTTGTCCATTGTATGTCTAGCTGGAATTGGTTCCTAGATTACCTGCTGGATCTGAAGACATCCAGGATGTCCATCAGTTGAGTCAAGGTACACCTGGCTGCCATATCAGCCTTTCATCCCCCAGTAGAGGGATTCTCCATTTTTGTTCTCCTGGTATCGTCTAGAATTATTAAGGGTCTGGATAATCTCTTCTCCCACATTAGACACACCACCCTGTCTTGTGACCTCAACCTGATTTTCAACCACCTAACAAGTCTTTCATTCACACCAATGGTGACCTGATCCCTACTTCATTTATCTATGAAGATGGCCTGGCTAGTTGAAAAATCTAAATGGTGCTTCTTATTTTTAAATTAACTGAATCTACAATCATAATTTGGGGGAAATGATAATCTGTGAAACAATATTACATTTTGAATGACTGCACCTTCTTTGCATTGAAGAAATGTTCTTTCATCTTCATTGTCTTGGAGTTGATGCACCCTGCATTGTTCATAGCATTGCAAGAAAGGCAAAAGACAACTTGTAGTCTGTTCCTTTTTTGGTCTTTTACTATGGCAGCCCTATGGATCAAGCTGAAACAAATCACCATTTTACACCTGCTGTATCACCTGTGTTCTTTGCAGAAACTCCTTAGCCTTTCCCAAATCAGCCAGACATCAGAACTTTCATGAAACCATAATTTCCTGCCCTCATGTTTCACATTTGCCCCCAGATGCATGATACATTTTATCCATGGTGTTGCAAATGTGTGAGGGATTAGGCCGGGGAAAGCAGATCAGGTTTCTCCCTCAGGGCTGTCTTTTATATTGAACTTAAATGTTATCTGACAGTGCACCTCTAACAGAACAAGAGCACTATGCTGTGTCACTGGAGAGAGAAATATTACTTTGTGCATCAAGGTCATATTTATTGATTTTTCAGTCCACTTACTGCCATCACTGGGCCTGCTTCTCAGCAAGAGGAAATCAGTGCAGCCCCATTGACTGCAAGTCATTGGAATTATGCTGATTAGCACCAGCTGAAGATCTGGCCTCTCATTATAGAATCTAAACTATATATATTACATGCTAAATCAGTTTGTTCACTTTTTAGGCAGGAGTCAAAGGTTCACACTCAATTAATAGAAGAGCAAACAAAGGGTTGGAATCAGAATTGTATCACTAGTACTCGAAATCACCCTGGCTTTGTATGGTGATGCGATGTAGGGATTACTGCATTAGAATCTGCTCTGGTCTAATTTTAAAGCCCAAGTCAAGCACAGACGACCCAAGGTCGTTTTCAGAACTGACCCAAACTTGTGTCAGAACCACCACCGCATTCTAGGGGCTCAGCCTGGTGGGACTTCCCAGGCCCCATGCCCGCAGTCTGTCTCTGACCCCCTCCTGCCTGTGGAGTTGGCACAGCAGTGGCTGTGTGCCCCACTCCTGCCTTGCTGCACTGCACATGTTGCGGAGTGACTGGCAATGTATCGACACCATGCTTCACAGCGCAGGAAGGCAGCAGCAGCCAGCAGAAGCAAGGCACGTAACCTCTGCCACCCCAACCCTGCAGGCAAGCCGAGGTGATCAGAGCCTACCCGACCCAAGCCAAAGGTTGTTTTCAGACCCAACACTGGTAGTTGAGTTCTGTAAGGTTGCAAGGCTCTAAGCTGCACCTCTGTTTGCTTCCTGGTCTCTCTGAGTGCACATCCTCAGGCCTTGTGCATGTACCTCTCCTGAGGCAGAATCCTGCAGTCCTCCACTCTTTGACCAGATTCTGGACTACAGTACCCTGTGCCTGAGTCATGCTTACTCAGCAGATCTGGCTGGGTTCAGCACCTGTGGTTCTTCCCTTAGGATCTCTCTGACCGTTGATGTATATAGTGACCAGGCAGCTTTCTTAAAACTAAAGCACTGTTTATTTCACTAGCTAGGAACAAAGCATTTAGAGGAAAAAGGATTTAAAACCACAAACAGTCTGCACAGGTCAATATTCAGCATTCATAAATTATTTCAGCTCCACATCCATCACACATGGCAGAAAGCACTGGCCCAGAAAGACGAAGCTTCCTGGAAAGTCCTTTTTGACATCAGTAGTAAATTAAAGGCCTGATTTGGAACAGGGCTCAAATCTGGACTCCTGCCTATGATTGTGGATGCAATTGATGTTGTTTGGACACCAAAGTATAGTACCTGATTGTAGCTACAATGCAGGTAGTGGAATGCCTAAATAACATCAACTGCGTATGCAAATAATTATGAACATCAAATTGAACTTGCACCCACAAATTTTGAGCCTGAACAGCGAGGCCAGGTATCGAATGTCTGGCCTTGGAGGTTTTAAAGAGACAATGCATCATCGTTCAGTGAGGTACTGAGTTTATTGGGGTACATGTTTACAGAAGGGAAAAAAATGCACAGAAGGTAAGTAATGCTGTGACTGACTAATACAGTACTTGTTGTAATTGCAACCCCAGTGCTCCAAACAGCCATGCGCTCCTAGCACAGCACATAGATGTATTCAAACATGATTCCGCTCATGTCTCTTTAAAAAAAAAAAAAAAAAAATGGGCTCCATCTTGCAAAGTGTTGTGTTATCAACTCCCTGGCATCTCAGCAAGATCATGACCAAAATTTGTAGTTTAAATGAAAACTGCACTTGTTTAGGTTATCACCTCTGTGCAAAAGATCAGGAGAATTGTGCCTTGCCATGTATAAACTGTGAAATGTATTTGAAACTACAGTGTTTAATTAAGATCAGCATTTCTCCAGTTGCTCTGTTGCAAATGGTTGCATTACTAACAACAGCTATAGAGGCCAGTCTGAAAGTTCAGTGGGAGTTTTGCTTGAGTGGGGACTTGCAGAACTGAACCCATTATTTGTACCTCCAGTCACAGGGAAGGGAAGTGATTGTTAAAGGAGGACAAAGTTATTTCAGTGTGAAACTATTATAAAAACAGAATGGGAAACGGTTTTCTAATCTTTCACTTAGGCTCATACTGCTGATGTCACACTGATACCAATTTTCAGCAAGAAATTTGTTGGAGGCAAACCAGAAAAGCAGGTTTTCATTAAAAACTTAATTATTCAACTCATTTCACAATTCCTGCAAGGTAAAAATGCTGCTCACCATGTGAACACTCAGCTTGCTGTGCTGTGTTAACGTAGCTAGTTTTTCTCTGACTCTTACAATTTGTACTCAGACAGATGTTCTTGGAGATTACACAGAATTAAGACATTTTTGGTCCAGTGCCTAGAGCAAACAGCTGGGTGTCAGGAGACCAGGATTCTACTGTGGACTACCACTGACTTGCTGTGTAACCTTCAACCAGTTGCTTAACGCTTCTGTGTTTCTTTTCTTCAATTGTAAAATATACACACAATGTTGTGAGGCTTAATTGACTGGTGTTTGTAGGAGCTAGAGAGATTTTAGGATAAAAGGTGCTATCCAATTGCATATTATTCTTACATGTTCAACCTTCTGTGACAGGATTTACTACTCACTGCTGCAGTGCCTTCTTGTGGCTCATCGGGGGATTAGCTCTCAACCAGTCTGACGCCCTGACCTTCAGTTGCCCACCTGTATGTGTGTGTGTGTCTCTCTCTCTCTCTGGATTTGGGGTGCTCTCTCTTTGTGGCTTTGCCCTGGGGCTAGGTGACTATAGATTGCCCCTTACGGTGTACCCTTCTGGACAAACGGTCTCAGGCAGTCTTCTGATCTGCTGGTCAGACTGTGCCACTTCCCCAGTGGCTGATAGGGGAACCGAGACCCGCCCACTATTCCGCATTCCAGCCCACAGACTCTCTGCCCACCAACCACCATCTGCTCCTGCTCTGACTTGTTGCTGTTTCCCTGGGCTCTTTCCTACTTTTCTTCTCTAGCTCTGGCCCTCTGGGTTACCAGTGGAGCTTCCTCTACTTCTTGTGGCTATTTCACCCCCTTTTAGATTCTTGCCACAGTCTATAGTCCAAGGGAGGATTCCAGGGTTATTCTCCCCCTAGACTGTCTCCTTGTCTTCTGCCACGTCCCCTCCTCTGTGGGTAGTGACTGCAGAGCCTCTCCTTGACATCCTCTTTCTTTATGAGCCTTGCCCAGCTCCACCCCTAGGTGGGCTTCATCAGTCTCTGGCTCTCCTTCAGATGCAGCCTAATTGGCCCCTTTTTAACCTGCTCAGGCCTTGTGTGGGGTGGAGACCCCATCATACCCTCTACAAGATTCTTCTTGGTGCCTTTTAACAGCTTCCCATGATCGATGTGATCACCTCATATCTCTGTCACTTTAAGTCGTATCTGTTACAAGTCTTTATGCTATAGTCTTTACTGATTGTGGTGATTTATTTGTTCGAGATTAGTTTGATTCAGTGTTGCTTTGCTGCGGGGGGTGTGGGACAATCTAAAACATTCCTTGAAAGCACCTCTTCAGTGTCAAAGCACGAATTCCACATGCACAAGAACTTTCCAGTTTGTCCCGTTATAGCTACTACACAGCTGGGTGTACACTGGAAATGCATTCTGGGTATTGGAATGCAAATGAGGACACTGTCAGCCCCACTTTGTATCTGGAATGCCTACTCTTCGTAGAGACTCTTTTCGTGACCCTGGCAGTGTTTTTCATTTGCAAATAGGAAATAGTTAATTTATTGGTTTCAGAGTAACAGCCGTGTTAGTCTGTATCCGCAAAAAGAAGAACAGGAGTACTTGTGGCACCTTAGAGACTAACAAATTTATTAGTTAAGAGGAACTTACTCTAATAAAGCTTCCTGTTCTACTCCTGTTTCATGAGAAACTGATTAAAAGTAAATTTTGGTTTATGAAGCTGTTCTAGATCATTGTGGTTTTATAATACTTGTTTTTTAAGCAATTGGATCTGCGGTTCCCTCTATTCTCCAGCTCTCAACAAGTTGCAGACCAGCTGAGTCTGAGAATAAATCTTCTCTCCTACCAGTGTCAGACTACGCTGTGGGTTGAGAAGGGACTTGTATATAATTTGAGATATTTTTATTTTGCAGGTGAGAATGAAAGATGTTTTTAATTTAATTTATGTTCATAATCCTATAACTTAAGTGATGCAAATAAAATAGAAAAAGTGCCCTTTTTTGCTTATTTATAATGCATAAAGAATTTCTGTTCCTCCCCTTTCCAGCCCTAAAATAAGATATTTTTTCTTGCTTGTTTTCGCATTAGACATATCAATTCTTGGCTACTGATTTTTCTCCAGAAGTCTTTATGGACAACTGGAGAACTGGTTGGATGATGATATCATGAGACTAAAGACTAAAATTGAAGTAACTGTCTGTTTTGGTTTTTTTGTTTAAAGCACTTATCTTTTTGTGTGTTCTTGTTACCACATACCCCTGACAAATTCTTAGAAGAAAAAAGGCTCTTTGTGAAAGATTCTGACACCTATGACACTTCAATTAAATATGAAGATATAGGCACTGCAGTAATTTCTGTAGTGATATATGTTTATAATAGGGGAATATGAGGTTGGAGTTAAGGCTTCATGTTGTAGTGCAAGCGTGAGTAATACGGTCGGTGTGTGTATAGGGCACATGTTGGAGGTACATGGTAGTTATTTGTGGAGTAGCCAAGTCTGTCAGATAGACTAGGTACTAGGTTGTGCGAGTTTGTGAAAGAATGATCCCTTAACTGGGCGTTTGACTGAGTGGGGGTGACACTGTTGTTAGTTAAATGTTTTTAGTGGCAGTTTTCATAAAGAAGCAGAAATGGGCACAAACATCATTTTTTGTTTCTTTTAAAGGTTAACTTTAAAACCTTATTTTTCAAATTGTGCAGATGTTTACATTGTGATGTGGGGTTTGCCTTTGAGTCAGTATTTAAGAGACACTTTTCTCTACCGGCATCCTGGAGCCAACCAAAAGGGGGTGGGGCCATTCCAGAGTAGTTGGGTCAGGCCACCCGGGGGGGAGAGGCTCCTTCAGCACCACTCCTGGGCAGACTCTGTTGGCACTGCCCCTGCCCCCCAGCCAGAATTTAAAGCCGCCCTTTCCGGGCAGAACCCCAAGGGGAGAGCAGCAATGGCAGCACCACCTGCCCTCTCTGGAGTTAATGCCTCTCTGGAGCAGATGCACTCTATGCTCACTAGGTCCAATCCACCCCTAAATCTGATATGTAGGGTGGGTGGATGGGGCAAAACTTCACACTGGCAATAATGGATCTGAGTATTCTGGTGAAAAATGACTAGATCTCCTGGCTCTATTCTCCCCTCTAGTGGCCAGCCATGGTATTGCTAACACTAATCTTTGAAGGGGCCACCTGCTTCTTGTCTGCTGGGGAGTATCATTAGAGTGAAAATTAGTGGGCCAGGATGAAGAAGATGGGAAAGGTTAGCACATTACCTCCCGAATGCTCCTCTCAGAGAGGTCAGAGTCCCTCTTTCAGGATGGTAGGTTAGAGGAAGTATGTATTGAAAAGACAGCTCTCATTTCCTGTGAATGGGGAACTAATGACTTTCACTGCACTCCGGTAATGTGGACCAATCTGGAAGGTAAGTAATGCTCTTCCTCCTTGGTTTCCAAAGCCTATGACAGGATGATAAACCTTGGGAAAGGTAATGGAACATATGTTTAGGAGACTGAGGTTTCCTGTGTGCCTTCTTTGCGATAAAATAAATAGTGATTATCTGGTCACTGTGGAACAAATGTGAAAATCACCTTGTTTTTCCGTTGCCATCTGCTTCACGTTAATTACAGAGAGGGAAGGAGTTTTGCTGACAGTACCATAGTAGACTGGCGTCTAACATCAATTTAGTTAACATGAAGTCCGGTTGTCTTTCTGGCACACGGGGAGACTAAGGCTGCTCGTGGAAGGGGAGAAATGCAGATGGCTGGATTTCAAGTATCCAGCTTGTTGGTGTGCACTGTGTGTATGAGCATGACAAGCAAGAGGGACAGGAGAGGTTCTTCTCTCTCCTGATCTGTGCACAGATGGTATGCACTTCGCAGGCATGCCAGGACATTTCAGATCTCCATTATTATCTAAGCAAAATGTGAAAAAGTGCTTTCCCTGTACTTTGCCCACTGCAGCTTTTACTTGCACTGGCCTCATTATAAAGACTGATCTTAATTCTTTTTCATCCTTTAAAAAATAACAAGCAGGGATGCACAGCACATTTTGAACAAATGTTATTTTTGTTAAAAGCACCTACGTCCCCGTATAAAACATTAAAAATCAGGCCATGAATAGGGATGTTCTGAAGGTAATCTAGCACAGACAGAAAAGCAGCTGGTAGTCTGACACAGGAGGCAGTCTGCTAACTAGAGGAAAAACATATTATTTGATTCAGATTCTGATTCAAAGGCAGAAGATGGGCTTTGAAATGCCCTGGATCAACAGATTATATTGCTCTTTTGGTCAGCCTTGAGTGTGAAAGTCAAGGCAAAGCTTGAATAATTTTCCTGCCATTTAGCAGTAGCCCAAAGACTAAGCATACCAGCCAGGATGAAAAATAACTGTGTGATCATGCCCACAAAACTATGACCCCTGCAGTTTAAGGAACTAAATTGTTGTGTACTGTTAATTGTAACACGGCAGCTTCCAGTTTGTAACTTCAAAAAATGTAACACTACATCTCTCTTGCTTCCCCATTAAGGTTACTTGGAGTTATGTGAATGCCCAGAATCTCTCCTGAAGTTAGTAATGCCAAAAATGTAGGAATAGGCTAACATCCTGTGGGCAAATCCACTTGTCCACAATGAGTAGGAAGCTGTTCTGAGCAAATACCATCAACTTCTGTAGCATCTAAGCTGTAAATGGCCCCACGCTGCAGCTGCTCCCCAGAAGGCCCTGAGGTGGAGGGTGTGTGTGTGTGTGTGTGTGTGTGTGTGTGTGTGCAGAATGCTATGAGGATTCTGAACAGCAGAGCAGACTGTGGAGGCTGCCATAAGGCAGAGCAACTACCTTTGCCGCCTCTCCCTGTGCCTTCTGCACTCTCTCAGGAGACCCAGAACAAAATTAGCCCTGGGTATTTTACAGAGAGCGTCAGAAAATGAATTTGGTTATAGCACGTCCTGCCCGCCAACAGCCCCATGGATCAGCTCCGCCCCCACCCCAGTGTCTCTTGCCCACCGATGATGTTCAACGGTGGGCAGGAGGCACTGAAGGGGAAGGAACGGACGGAGCGAGGGTGGGATGGGGGTGGGAAGAGGGGGGGGGGAAGAGGCAGGGCAGGGGTGGGGCCTTGGGGGAAGGAGTGGAGTGGGCAGGGCCTGGGGTGGAGGTCGAGCACCCCCAGGGAAACCAGAAAGTCAGCGCCTCTGGTCTCAAGATTATAAGCACTTCCTATGAGTTGCTGCACACCCTCATTGAAATCAATGGGAGTTGGGGGAACTCAGTATATCTCAGACTAGAGCCCTTAGCTCCTGCTGTCATTAAGAAAAATTGTACAAGCTCATCACATCAAACTGAGCTCCCTTAGTTTCATTGACCATCCATAGTGTTGAGTATCCCAGGAGGGATTTGTTATGTTAGACAGACATGTTTTTTGTTTCTACTGTCAGGAGGAAAGGGTAGTTTATTTCTGGTTAACCATTTAGCTTTTCATCTGGAACGTGCAGCTGCAAAACACCGAGTCTAATAATGAGCCTACTACAATCTGTGGCCATTGCCCATAACACCTGAATTCTCAGGAAACAAAAATATGGAACAAGGCTCATTTGATCTTGGCTACCCAGTGTCACACATTTCAAAATCAGCAGAAGATAAGACATGCATCACACACACACCACTGAAAAGCTTTAAAGTTAAGAGTTAAGAACTTTTTTTTTTTAAACTCTCAGAAAAGGTGGTGATTTTTAGATTCTCCAGGCTGTAGGGTGTAATTACTGAAATAAAGTCTGAAAAAGCATTATGAAGTGCTGAAAATAATGAAAGCTACAGATATTAAAAGGATTCTGTCGTTTTAAAAGTCATAATGTAAAAGGATTCTTTACATATGTTACAAACAGGGCTGGCTCCATGCACCAGCCGAGCAAGCTCGTGCTTGGTGGGGCGGCAAATTCTAAGGTGCGGCTTCCCTCCAATCCTTTTTTTTTTTTTTTTTTTTTTGCTTCGCCGCGCCGGCCGCCCTGTAGGGGGCGGAGGAGGGGAGCACCCTGCTGGGATGGGGCTGCGCACTCCGTCTACCCCAGCTGGTGCCAGGTCTGCAGCAAGTTCAGCAGGGCAGCCTGCATCCTTCCCTCCACGCCGACCGGAGCGGTGCGGAGCCCTACCGGCAGGTGGCGCGGTGGGAGGGGCCGAGTGGCGAGCGCCCCACTGAAGGAAGCCCTGGCCGCCCCACCAAGCACGAGCTCGCCCGGCCGGCGCATGGAGCCAGCCCTGTTTATATGTGTTACAAAGAATCCTTTTACATTATGACTTTTAAAACGACAGAATCCTTTTAATATCTGTAGCTTTTTTTCTGTAGCAGATTTTTGTTTTTGTTTTTCCTTGGGGCGGCAAAAAAGCCAGAGCCGGCCCTGGTTACAAATAATGGCATAGATTACTAAAGCTGAAAGAATTTTTGAAGTGGAATTGCTTGTCTCTCTATGTTCTTTATTTACTTTTCACATTTCTCTGAACTTGGACCATGAAAAAGGCTTGTCAGCTTCACTTCTGTTTGTTTTAATCAGTTTGTTGCCAATTTCATTTTGTTGGATCTCTCCTACACTAGCCCAAGGCTTCAGTCTGTGGATTACAAACACAATGGGAACGTTTTTTCTTTTCTTTTCTTTGGAGGGTGGTTTTTTTAACATGCAATGGAATTTTTCATTCTGGTTTCATGGAAACATTGCTATTTGTCTTCCGTTTGGTAACCTAAATTTGGGGTCAAATTTGATCTGATAGGGTCTGTTTAATCTGTAGGACACCGGTGTGATATAATAGTTTCTAACACACATGAGAGCCTACAAGAAACAGAATTTGAATAGCTGCAGAGTTCCATCATGTTTTAATTATAATTAAGGTGTCAGAAATGTAGGGCCCAATCCTGTGAAGTGGCTAGTGCCTCCTGCTGCATTCAGAACCCTCTATTGACTGGGAGACAAGTGTGTTCAGCAGCCTCCATGGTCAGACCCTTAAAAATAGTGCTGTTTTAGTGCCTGCATATTTGAAGTCCCTGGGAGTCTTTCCATTGACTGGATCAGGCATTTAGTTATTTTTTTACACAAGGTGGCTTGTGAAGAGAACTGGGAATATAACAGGCTGCTCCATATTCCATAATTAATGGATCGAAAGGGGTTGTTTGTAATGTAGCTTGCTTGCTTTGATAAAGACTCTATAAATCTGAAGGTTATTGATGACACCAAGGGTAGTCAATAGGCGGACCGTGGGCCAAATCCAGACCATCAGATGCTTTTGAATGGACCACAACATCTTTTTATTCACTTATAATTATTATCATCGTCGTTGTTGTTTTTGTATTATTTTCTCTGGAGTCTGGACCTTGACTATACCTTGACCAAGAAATTTGGACCTTGACAAAAATAATTACCCCTGGATTACAAGTATCAATATCTCAATTTGCAGACTTGAATATAACCATAGGCCTGTGTTCTATGCAAATTTTGAAGTGCATTGAAGATTCTTTAGACGGGATTAGCATAAAATTCATTAGTGAGACATGCCTGAAGTGAGGGAAAAGCCCTTATTCTCTTGGGTAACTGAAATAAGAATAGAGTACTGCCTAAATTAAGTTTAACTTGCTCATTTTCAACCTGCTCCATTCTTTTCCCATCTGTTGCCCATAATAAGTATTTTAATAAAAAGAGCCATTGGCAGGCAAGAGTGTTTTAAAACAAGTTCATTTCGTTTTATTTATTACCCAAGACAAATTTTCTACAAAGATAAAAAACGGATTGTTTACAAAAGCTCTCGGGCAGCAGCAATATGAGCTTCCCTTGAAACGTGGAGGGCATTTACAATGGATGTGGCACCAGCTTCAATTTTATCATTAGGAACACACTAAGATTAATGCTCCTGTTTTCAGGGTTTAATAAAATACGTCTCCCAATATAAGCAGGCTGTGACAGTATCGTAGCTGAGTTGAGCCGGCAATGGACACTTTTTAATCGTACTGTTGAAAAATGCTTGGTTACTGGGCCAACACAGAATGCTAGAAGGCCAGTGTTGTGCATTCAGAAGATTGATGCGGCCCCTAATGTCATTAATGGACTGGGGATTCTGAGCGCCAGGAGAGGCAGCAGGTGTCATTGCTTTAGATTAGAAATTTGCTTCTCGAAGCAGTTGATCTCTGTGATGAGAAGCTTTTTATTTTGCACATGGCTGGAGCAGTACTGTATATTGACACATCTCTGGCAGCCCTGCTACAGCTTGCTTTGAACCCAGCTGCAAAGAAGTTTAGATAGCAGGGGACCATAGGAAGATGGCAATAAATGTATGTAATAAAACATACTATGTCTGATGGTAGTGGGCTGGGATTGTGCTTTCATAGATTGGTGTAGTGAGGTTGTCCATGATTTAGATAATAGGCATTGTCCCTTGTCATCTTGGTGTCCCTCCTTTGAGCCACAGTTAGAAGAATTGTTTTAGGTAGAAGAAAAGAGAGCTCTTCAGACCTTTTCTGGACTTCCTAATAAACATTCCTGCTTCCCCTGGGTTTAGTCCACTTTGGAAAGTATGCAAAGTATTGCCTTTGGTGTGAATTACTTGTTCTGGGTTTCACATTATTATTAAGCCTTGCTAGCGAAAATGCAAACAAAGCTTGTCTTCAGGGTATGGGGAGTAGATAGTGCTGCACATTTATAATCAGCCGCTCTTGAAGTTTCATTTAATGTCTCGTTGTGGGTTTTCTTTTTTTTTGTTTTGTTTAAGCGTTTAAATCCATTATTCATGTAACAAGATTCACAGAGAGAAGCAACTGAATTGTGATTTCAGTGGAGATTCTGTTTTAGAGAAATGGCATTTTCATTATTTAAATCCTATGCAGTAGGTCTTTACTGCATAGCAGATGCATGAAATTAACACAGCAGCCTGTTCATGGGGCACTGATTCTGTTGGTTATTTGTTACTCCTCTGAAGGGAAATAAACTGACCCTTCTAGCTAATTCAGACACTTTAGGCTCTCAGAACGCTCAGTTCAATATTGTAGTCATTTTATTAATCATGACAGCAGCTTTGAGAAACAGTAACCAAACCAGTGGTCAACTAATCTTATTTCTTATTTTTGGTAAAGAGGGTTCCTCTGCTATACAAAAAAGCAATGCATTGAAATACTTCAGCTACTGCTATTTTCTAAAAATGTTCCTTCATTTAATTTGTCCACCCAACAAAGTGATTTATTTTTCTTACACTGTCTTTTTTTTTTAAAAGCATGTTTATATTGCAATTCTTTTTTCTTTGCATAGCCCTTTGTAGTATGCTTTATTAATACAGGGCCAGAATCTATCACTGTTGCATTTAATTCCTTACTTCCCGAGCAGGCCCATTAAAATCAAAGGGGCTGCTCACAAAGTGAGGTGCTATCTGATTTGAGTAAAGTTATCAGACTCTGACACCGTCTTTAAAATAATATATTTTAGGGGCTTTAATTGCTTTAGCAATATTACCTGTATTGTATCTATTACAGTATACTTTACAACAACTGGTTTCGTAGCATAAGCTGTTTAAGAATGGAATTATTGTTTTAACTACACCTCTACTCCGATATAACGTGACCCGATATAACACGAATTCGAATATAATGCAGTAAAGAAGTGCTCCAGGGGGTTGGGCTGCACACTCCGGCGGATTAAAACAAGTTCGATATAATGCAGTTTCACCTTTAACGTGGTAAGCTTTTTTTTGGTTCCCGAGGACAGCGTTATATCGGGGTAGAGGTGTATTTAATAGTGTTAATGATTTATGTATTAACAGGACCTTAGGACAGAATTCCAGCTGCCTAGTAAAGCTGCTTGCCACAAAACCTCAGGGTAGAGGGGGATTATAGAGTGGTAGTTTTCTGCCGTAATTATGATTTGCCCCCTTTCACTTTTACCACCCCTTCCTCCTTTCGTCCCCCCCCTCCCCCCCCCCAAAAAAAAAAGGTCCACAGAAAGGCCACATCTTCATGATAAGTGCCACTGAGTTCTGGGGAGGAGGTTTTGAGGTATGGCCTGCACATTTCTGCCATGTGGTTTTCTGACCTAGCTATGGGCATTCCTTCCCCCACACTGCACCAGAGACATGTGACAATGGTCATTCATGGTCAAATTCAGGCTTCCAGTAGCATTAATATGGTTTGGGGCTCAGTTATACAGGGAGGCAGTATTTGGTCCTGTGTACAGTGTCATGTCAAATCCATACACTGAAGATATTCTGTATGAAATGGTTGCTGTTGTTGTTGACTCTTTTTTTTCTTTTTGCCTAAGTTTGTCCACTACCTCCAATGGTGATTCATGGAGATTATATTTGCCATCCGCGGCCTTGTGAGCGTTATAACCATGGAACTGTGGTTGAATTCTATTGTGATCCTGGTTACACTCTTACCAATGACTACAAATACATCACCTGCCAAAAAGGAGAATGGTTTCCCTCAGCTCAAGTATACTGTGTCAAAACAGGTAAAAATAGCACTACGTTCACAACTTCTGAGGGAGTGTACCCTTTATTTTAACAGTATAATCACAGGTTGACATTGCCTGTCGAACTACATTTGTCATGTTTTAAATTTTACATGTTCATTTTGATGTAGTTATTTTCTGCTTTTATGATCTTGAATTTTCAGCACCTAGCTCCACAAATGCTAAAAGGTGCATATTAAAGGTCTGCTAGATCTTCTTTATTTTGAGGTAAATAAATCCAGATTACAAACACATTAATAAAAATAACATGGAAGACACTGAAAGATCTAGTAATTTATGACAATATGCCTTAAGGGTAGGGGTTTTGTCTATGTATTTATACAAAACATAGGGCCCTGATCCTGATTGGGGTCTCTGAGCATTACTGCAATATAAATATGAAACAACAATAATAATCTAATGCAACTATTTTATTGTCCTTTTGCTACAGAGCAAACCTGGCCAAATACACAGGAAACCCTCCTGACTACATGGAAAATAGTGGCATTTACTGCTACCAGCGTTCTACTGGTACTTCTGTTGGTTATTCTAGCCAGGATGTTCCAGACCAAATTTAAGACGCATTTCCTTCCAAGGTTGGTACTGGAGATGGAGGCCTTTAATTTAGTTATTTCACTGAATGCCCTTTGGAGAGGAAATAAAATGACATTGCAAATATCTTCTTTTCTTGCATTGAACAATAAATAACAGAGGGAATGGGGAGATATCTAGGCAATCCATGGAGTTGGGACCCCTGGAATTCCATAGTACTTCTGGCCTTTTCTAGGGCAAAGAGAAGAGGCAAAGTTTGCCAGATTCACATTGGGAGTGATTATAATAATCGCTAAACTGATACTGAGAGTTCTGTCTTTGATTGGATATACTTACAGGTAGAAGCCACATATTTTAATATGTAAATTTTGGGGGTTGGGGAATAGGTTCTTTTAAATATATTGGGTTTAGTAGTGTAAACTTCAAAAACAATATTTTTTTTCAATGGAAATATGTTTTTAAAACTTCAGTGAGGCCTCCATTGAAACCCCTCCAGGATGTTCATTAACTCACTCTCTCTCTCTCTCTCACTCACTACTGTGCAGACATCAACTACCTGCTATTAATGCTTATGCTATTCCCTGCAAGACAGGGAGATAAATACTATTATTACCCTTCCTTTTCCTATTACCCGGTCCCATGGGAATCAAGACTGGGGGGGGGGAAACAACTGAGGAGAGTTGGCAGTTTTTCAAAGGGACACTATTAAGGGCCCAAAAGCAAGCTATTCCGCTGGTTAGCAAAGATAGAAAATGTGGCAAAAGACCACCTTGGCTTAACCACGAGATCTTGCATGATCTAAAAAATAAAAAGGAGCCATATAAAAAATGGAAACTAGGACAGATTACAAAGGATGAATATAGGCAAACAACACAGGAATGCAGGGGCAAGATTAGAAAGGCAAAGGCACAAAATGAGCTCAAACTAGCTACAGGAATAAAGGGAAACAAGAAGACTTTTTATCAATACATTAGAAGCAAGAGGAAGACCAAAGACAGGGTAGGCCCACTGCTTAGTGAAGAGGGAGAAACAGTAACAGGAAACTTGGAAATGGCAGAGATGCTTAATGACTTCTTTGTTTCGGTCTTCACCGAGAAGTCTGAAGGAATGCCTAACATAGTGAATGCTAATGGGAAGGGGGTAGGTTTAGCAGATAAAATAAAAAAAGAACAAGTTAAAAATCACTTAGAAAAGTTAGATGCCTGCAAGTCACCAGGGCCTGATGAAATGCATCCTAGAATACTCAAGGAACTAATAGAGGAGGTATCTGAGCCTCTAGCTATTATCTTTGGAAAATCATGGGAGACAGGAGAGATTCCAGAAGACTGGAAAAGGGCAAATATAGTGCCCATCTATAAAAAGGGAAATAAAAACATCCCAGGAAACTACAGACCAGTTAGTTTAACTTCTGTGCCAGGGAAGATAATGGAGCAAGTAATTAAGGAAATCATCTGCAAACACTTGGAAGGTGGTAAGATGATAGGGAACAGCCAGCATGGATTTGTGAAGAACAAATCATGTCAAACCAATCTGATAGCTTTCTTTGATAGGATAACGAGCCTCATGGATAAGGGTGAAGCTGTGGATGTGGTATACCTAGACTTTAGTAAGGCATTTGATAGGGTCTCGCATGATATTCTTATCGATAAACTAGGCAAATACAATTTAGATGGGGCTACTATAAGGTGGGTGCATAACTGGCTGGATAACCGTACACAGAGAGTTGTTATTAATGGTTCCCAATCCTGCTGGAAAGGCATAACGAGTGGGTTCCGCAGGTGTCTGTTTTGGGACCGGCTCTGTTCAAAATCTTCATTAACAACTTAGATATTGGCATAGAAAGTACGCTTATTAAGTTTGCGGATGATACCAAACTGGGAGGGATTGCAACTGCTTTGGAGGACAGGGTCATAATTCAAAATGATCTGGACAAATTGGAGAAATGGTCTGAGTTAAACAGGATGAAGTTTAACAAAGACAAATGCAAAGTGCTCCACTTAGGAAGAAAAAATCAGTTTCACACATACAGAATGGGAAGAGATTGTCTAGGAAGGAGTACGGCAGAAAGGGATCTAGGGGTTATAGTGGACCACAAGCTAAATATGAGTCAACAGTGTGATGTTGTTGCAAAAAAAGCAAACATGATTCTGGGATGTATTAACAGGTGTGTTGTGAGCAAGACACGAGAAGTCATTCTACCGCTCTACTCTGCTCTGGTTAGGCCTCAGCTGGAGTATTGTGTCCAGTTCTGGGCACCGCATTTCAAGAAAGATGTGGAGAAATTGGAAATGGTCCAGAGAAGAGCAACAAAAATGATTAAAGGTCTTGAGAACATGACCTATGAAGGAAGGCTGAAAGAATTGGGTTTGTTTAGTTTGGAAAAGAGAAGACTGAGAGGGGACATGATAGAAGTTTTCAGGTATCTAAAAGGGTGTCATAAGGAGGAGGGAGAAAACTTGTTCACCTTAGCCTCTAAGGATAGAACAAGAAGCAATGGGCTTAAACTGCAGCAAGGGAGGTCTAGGTTGGACATTAGGAAAAAGTTCCTAACTGTCAGGGTGGTTAAACACTGGAATAAATTGCCTAGGGAGGTTGTGGAATCTCCATCTCTGGAGATATTTGAGTAGGTTAGAGAAATGTCTATCAGGGATCGTCTAGACAGTATTTGGTCCTGCCATGCGGGCAGGGGACTGGACTCGATGACCTCTCGAGGTCCCTTCCAGTCCTTGAATCTATGAATTTACAAATGGGAAAACAAAGGTTTGTGACTAGACAAGGCTACATAAGTGAGTTGGTGTCATAGCTTAGTTCAGTCCTATTTCTGGGCTCAGGCCTGTGCTTAGACTGCTAGACGTCTGTCTGTCTGTCTTTCTCTGTGTGTGTTTCTTCTTTACATCATTTGTAGGAATGAGCGATGGGAATGATATATTAGGTCAACTAGTCTGTCCCTGTGCCAGTGTAGGTGATGGACTAGTTCACTTACATTAGATATACGCAAGTGAAAAGGCCTCTAGATTTAAGAGGCAGCTCCAGTGACAGGTGTCCTGGCCTGTGTTCCTCTGACTTGCTGAAATATGTTTCTGTCTTCCTCTTCCTCTTCCAGATGTTCCCATATCCTAAAAACACATGGGATCCTGGTGGGATTCCATTGTAATCTAATTGACATTTTTGAGATTAACAGATACAAAATTTTATAGCCTGAAAAAAGTGGTTTGCTTGAAAATATCCTTTTAGTAGTGGGGGAGAGAACATGCATCCTTCCAAACTAAGGGTGAAGCAAGCTCAAAATCTCAACCCCAAAGCTTGCATCATCCAGCAATTATTAGCTCAGTATAGTTTTGCATGTGCTGCAAGTACCCTACCCCTTTAGCTCCAGTGCTGATCTCTTCAAGGATTCACACATTTAGTGATTCACCCCGATTCTATATGATTCTATATCCCTGATATTTACTGTGCATGGGACAACAGAGAATGCTCCTTATCTCTGCCTCAGACCTGTTTTCCTTTCCTTCTCTAAACGATGCCTCTGTTATTGGCTTTGTTTATCTCATCATAACAAATTGCACACACCTATCAGTCTGAGGTGATTTTTGCAGATCTGTGAAGTGGCTATCCCCGTGAATGTTAACGACCTTGTATAGCTCCATTTCATGTGATTAGAAAATGTTACATCTTGAAGTGTTATTGAAATGTTCAAAGACTCCATGATGATCTGTCTTTGTTTGATGTAGAGGTGCCCAGGAGAGTTCCACCAGCAACCCCGACTTCGTGGTAGTGGATGGTGTTCCTGTCATGCTGCCTTCCTATGATGAAGCTGTGAGCAGTGGTTTGAATGCCTTGGCACCGGGATACTCCTCTCCTGCAGGCCAGGGGCATGTTTTGCAGACAGATGATCAGAACCCTCCAGCTTATCCCGGCCCAGGAGACACAGACACATTACCTGCTGAATTTGAGAGCTGTGATAGCATATCAGGCTCCTCCGAACTTCTCCAAAGTTTATATTCATCCTCTGTGTGCCAAATGGGCGTGCATCCTATTTCAGATAGAACTGAGGTGATCAATAGCACCACTGGGGAGGCTGCATCCACAAGCCCAAGTATCGATATTGCAGATGGTAAGTTTTTCTTGGATATGTTACATGGGATGTGTGTCAAAGGTAATAGTCAATAAATATAATCCATGTGCTTGTGCTTCAGAGCAGGAATTAAGCAGGAATTATTTGCAGCATACATGTTATTCTTTATGCTTTCTTCAAAACAAATTCTTCAGTGCTTTTAAGGTCTCATCTCCCCTATCCGACCAGGCTAAGCCCTAGCCAGGTGGCAAGGGGGGTTGGTTCTCCAGGAATGGAACAGGGAGGAATCTTCACCTCAAAGTCACACAGTGGCAACAAAGCCACTCCTTGGAGAGTTTTTCCTTGTTTATTTTGAAGTGAATGGAGGTTTTAGTTGACTAATTCCAGGCATCACAACAAAAGCGGGTCTTGAGGAGGAACTAGACTGGGAATGTTTTGCTCACAAGTACAACTTTTCATCATACACTATTTGTATATCACCAACTGGTAGGTGTGAGATGGCACTCTGCAGGGAAATAAATGACAGGTCCCCTTGACCCAAATAGTCTATAGGCTAAAGCCAATAATTCTTTTTTTTTTTTTTTTTCCCTAGAAATTCCATTGATGGAAGAAGACCCTTAACCAGCACAAAATTTGTTCATTATATGATCGCACTAGGCAAAAAGAATCATGCACATATATATACATACAGATAGAGAGATAAAAAGACTATTTAAAGATTGGAGGGAGGGAATTTTTCCTATTTTTTGATCTTCCTTGTGATGTCACCAGATTGTGTGCACATCTTAATCAACTGTGTGGTTAGCAGCATCAGCAATTGAACAGCAGGTTTGTGAAATGAATCCTGGGGATTTGTAAAAAAAAAAAAAAAAAAAAAAAACTGAATTCTTGGAACTGAAATTAACGTATCTCTGCATCGCAGGAAGTCGGATGATTCTGTAGAAACACTGTTGAATTTTGATACAAGTACTAACTGCCTCATAAAAGCATGTCAGATTGTGTAGATTTGCTTGTAAAGGCTGCCCTATACTATCTGTGGACCCTGGTTTCTGAAGGATTATTATTTTTTTTTAAAAATCAGTGTTGAAATCTGAAAAAAGAAAACAAACTCCTTTGAATTTCCTGTATTACCAGGTTTTTAAGAGGAAGCCATTGTTTTATTTCTTGCTAACATCATTTCAGACCTTGTCTGCAGAAAGCATAACAGAAGAGATGCAACTCGTATAAATTTTGACATTATGATAAAAATAAATATATCTATATATATCTATATATACATACATACACTTTTTTAAAGAACATTAAAAAGAAAGAAAGGGAAAGACATGATCTGGATTTTTTTTAAGTAAAGTAGGATTTATATAATGTTCAAGGTATCAATATTTGTATTGATGCAGCACTTCTACATTACATTTGATAAATCCTGTTATTTTATGAATGGATTTAGAAAGTGTTAAAATAACAAGGTCGTGATGGAGATGTTGAACTACTGTCTTGTTTCCCCATTTCTTACACCATCCCATACAAATCTACATAGATTATTCTACGGCCCAAAGCACTACAGTGTCTCTACTGTATGGGGAAGTACTATACAATACCATAGTACTTTTAAAAAAAAAAGGGGGGGGGGGGGACATTACATGTATTTCAGTGCTTTTCTGAGTCACCAGCATGTATCCAGTTGACCTTCATAGAGCTTCTTCTTAGGCCAGGTCTACACTAACCCCCTAATTCGAACTAAGGTACGCAACTTCAGCTACGCGAATAACGTAGCTGAAGTTCGAAGTACCTTAGTTTGAACTTACCTCTTTCCACACGCGGCAGGCAGGCTCCCCCGTCGACTCCGCGGTACTCCTCTCGTCTAGCTGGAGTACCGCAGTCGACGGTGAGCACTTCCGGGTTCGACTTATCGCGTCCAGACAAGACGCGATAAGTCGAACCCAGAAGTTCAATCGCTCGCTGCCGAACTACCGGGTAAGTGTAGACCTACCCTTACTAACCAAGTGCTCTGCTACCATGTTAGCTTCCATGCAGGAACATTTGAAAGGAAGTAAGGAAACGGAGTCAGCCTTAAATGCACTCATCATGGGTACAAATAGACAGAGTGGTATTGTTTAAAGAAAATGCACAGTGCTCAGAGTGCTGTTGAAATTGGATTTCTTCCTTTGCAAGTATGGAACAGTAGGCTTCCTGATCCACTTGTGGCTCCATTTCTCTCCTTCTCCTCATGTGGAGCTGGGGCACAATCTAACCACTGCAAACAAATCCTGTATCTACAGTATGTTCCTGGGGGGTTATGTGATGCATTATTTGTAAGGAATATTCCTCCCTGCTTCAACATGGTTATTCATTTGCCAAGCAAATTTTCCATCTTGTTTCTAGCATTGCACAATTGAAATAAGAACCTTATGTTAAGTTTACAATGGTTTAAACAGTAACTCACTGTTATCTTGACTGAGACAGATTGTCATCTGTGCGGGCTGGTTGAAAGAAAGAAAGCAATATAGCAATTAATTCTAGTTTCAACTGCCTAGAACAAATCAGGAGTATTTCTGTTATCAGTAGAGTCACTCCCAGATTACACTGTTGTTTTCATTCATTTATTTATTTATTTGTGTTGTGAGAGCAGCTAAAGGCCCCAGACATCAATCAGGGCCATATTGTTCCAGGCGCTGTACAAACATAGGAGGAGATGGTCCCTGCCCTGAAGAGCTTACAGTCTAAGTATATGATGAGACAATAGGTAGATACAACAAACACGGAGAGGGAGCAGAGTGTAACATTGAGACAATGATTGTTATGATCTCGGTTGCCCCAGTCTAACTGAGATCAGAATCTCTAAAGCATGATGTTGAAAGGTAAGAGGCATACAGTATCATCTTTCATTGTTGCTTAAATGAGACCTGCAAATTGCTTTGACAGTTCTCTCAGTTGTATCAATATCTATGAGATTTCCCCCATGCACAGGCCATGAGGACATTCCCACAATATCCAGCTGTGTTTGTATTGCCAATTCCTGGTTCAGTTTGCCATCCCAGCATATATACTGTGTGGGTGATGTGATATCAAGCAAGGAAGACCCTCTGGAGCACAAGGTTAATTAAATGATTTCATTTTATAGTATTGTTGCACAGATTTGCAAAATATTCAACATATTACAATTATCCTATAAAATATAGTGAAATCTGTACTTGCTGCTATCCATAGTCCCCTGTGTTAACAGTTTGCAAAATCTCAATCCTTGTGAAATTACTTACTTCCTTTATGTTAACTCCTACTCTGGTAGCTGCCTGGTTAATGTCTGTCTGTCTGCAGACTGACATTGCTCTATACATTGTATTGCAGTCAGCCTGCTGAGGTAGCCAGAAAGGGCAGCTGGTTCCAAACTTGGAAATTTATTTTTCAAATGAAGAATTTAGCTCAAAACACTTCCAAAGTATAAGTAGAGAGTTATGGTTTATTGGACCTTTTTTTTTTCTAGACCTGAAAATGCAATAGAAAACATGTACACCTCTACCTCGATATAACGTGACCCGATATAACACGAATTCGGATATAACGCGGTAAAGCAGTGCTCCGGGGGGGAGGGGCTTGGCACTTCGGTGGATCAAAGCAAGTTCGATATAACACGGTTTCACCTATAGTGCGGTAAGATTTTTTGGCTCCCAAGGACAGCGTTATATCGAGGTAGAGGTATATGAGTGGTATTTTGGTCTTTTGGTCACGGTGCTGTGCTGTATTAAATGTGACCGACAGAGGAAAAAAGATTGAGTTTGTGCCCTGTTTAATTCTTTTATGATATGCAAGATAGCCTGAAAGGTTTTTCCAGATGTTTTGTTGCTTGCTTAACATTTTTTTTATAATTCCACTCCAATGTAAACAATCAGAAGAGAGTTACATGCAGCAGTGTTGAGCATGTTTGAAAATTCCTCCCTAGAAATTCAGGTCTTATGTTTTTTTCTTGGAAGACACGTTAGGTCACCGGAGAACTGATAAGATTATGATACTGCGCTTACCTGGCAAGTGAAAGCAGACTGGGAGGGTAAGGTGGTATTATTCTTATTGCGGTTTTGTTTGTTTTTGTTAACATCTGTTTAACATAAACATGTGAGAAACCCTTGGGGAAAAAACTCTCTGTTAGATTTCGCACGCAAGCTCCTTCATTTAAGGGTTAAGAGCTCACAAGCTACATTTCTGAGATTTCCAGGAAAACCAAGAAAGAGCAGACTTGACATTTCTGAAATTTCTAAGGCGAAAAATAAGCAGGAAAAAATTTATTTTGTAGAGAGGGCAAGAGACAATCATTTCTTCTTCAAGTAGTGCCCTACGGGTGCTCCACTGTAGGAGTATGTGCGCCCCTGCAACTCTAGTCGGAGATTTTTGGTAGCAGTGTCCCTTGAGCCCGTGCCTGTGCCCTCCCTCCCTTGTGGTCTGCCTCAAGGCTATCTAGCACTGCACCGGGGAACACCTCTTTCCCCCCCCCCCCCCACACACTTCCTTCTCAACCACCTTTGGCCTCAAAGGGAGTGAGCAGTGGTCCCTTCCTTATCTGCATCATTAGCATAAGTCATAGTTGTTTTATTTGACCGCTGATCATCCCCAGAGCCTTTAACTTCAAAGGGGGGTAGAGTTGTGAAAAAAAACAGCAGACTCCCCCTGTAAAGGTTCATAAAAAGGGCTCCAAGTAGTTGGCCAGCCAGAGGGGTTCCCCAGTGTGGCCACCTCTGTACCGACAGCACTGGAAAAACATGGGCTCCGAGTTGTTGGCCAGCCAGAGGGGTTCCCTCGTGCAGCCACCTCCGTACCAAGGGCACCAGCAGCTCTGAAGCATGGTACCTAGAAGGGGGCCTCGCTATGAGCTCTGCTCTCTAGCACACTGCTACACCACCTGGAGAAGCCAGGGGCTCTGGCAGTCAGGCTCTGAGGCAACGGTACTGCCCCCTAAGGAGACAGACCACTACCGTACCATCTCTAAAAGAGCGGCACAGAGAAAACTTAGTACGAGGTGCAACAAAACTCCATCATAGTGGATGTGGTTAATGCACAAAGCAAGCAACATAATGCCAAGTCGACCCCATACCATTGTGCTTGTCAGGATGGCATATTTGTCGGCAACATTGCCATTTAGAGTACCGAATTGCCAAACGTATTTGGCCATAACAAATTTTATTAATTATGGGAAACTCAATGCGTTTCTGGAACATTTACTGGACACAAAAGGAGCAGTTTCAGACCATTCTTAGAGAGGTCAGTTAATTGCCAGACTGGTACTAGAGACAGCACTGGATGTAGCTGATACAGTGGCCTGCCCACTCTCCATGATAGTGGTACTGAGGAGGGCTTCTTGGCAACACTTTTCTGGGTTGCCCAAAGAGCTGCAGAAGACTTCCAGTTTGAAGGGCCCAAACTCTTGGCGGAGAAGACAGATTCTTCTCTCCACATCCTGAGGGATTCCCGGGGCACATTACACTCCCTAGGAATCTGCACTGCGAGACAGAAGAGAAGATATACCTCTCAGCCACAGCACAGGTCACAAGCTCCTCAATATTCACCATCTCAGCGCTGTTAGGAGCTGCAGCGTAATAGGACCAGGGCTCAAAAACAGAATCAGTTCGCACCCCAATCCATGACCTCTCAACCTGCCTCCTTAAGCACTTTTGACGGGCTGGTCGAGTGCCTGAACAATTATACCTTGCAACATCAGCTGCCGTCTACACATCTGTCACGCCCCTTCAGAAATTGCCTGGCCCTTTGTCACAGCAGTTGGGAGAATATCACCTCTGACAGATGGGTCCTGGAGTTTATTTGGAAGAGTTACGCCATTCAATTCATGTTGTTCTCCCCCCCCCCCCCCCCATTCCAACCCTCCTTCCCCGTCCCCATTCAGGGTCCCTTCTCACGAGAACCTACTTCATCAGGAAATATATCATTTGTTATGCCTAGAGGCCACAGAACCAGTCTCGGTGGAACTCAGGATCAAGGGGTTTTACTCCTGTTATTTCCTGATCCCCAAGGTGAAGGGAGGTTGGAGGCCCATTCTAGTTCTGTGGGCACTAAAGAAATACGGGAAGGCGCAGACATTCAAGATGGTCACGCTAGCAGCCATTATTCTAGCTCTAGAGTAAGGAGATTTATTTTCGGCCCTAGACCTACAAGATGTCTACTTCCATATCTCAATACAGCCATCGTACAGGAGATTTCCTACAGTACACCTGCTCTGCCTGGAACTGCTCCCTGGATGCGGGAGACATTAGTTCCTTGCTGGGTTGTGGACTTGGGCTTAGTCCCAATGGAAGTGATGCAGGTGATGGGGTTGTCTCTGTCGATGTGAACCGCTCTCTGGGGGTGCACTAGGCTGTATTTCAGGCTCCAGTTGAGCTGCTTGCGCCGGTTGAGCTGCTGCTGCAGGTGCAGGCTCTGTGGCGCCCTTTGGTACTGGCTCCCCTGCCTCTGGTGGAGTTGCAAGCACAGGCCTGGTGCCGACTGCTCTGCCAGTTCCGATCCTTGGGCTGGTTCTGGCTGGGTCCCAGGAACTGGATCTACAGCCGTTGCCATAGACTCTGGTCTGGGGTCTGGTTCCACACCTCTCGCTGGGTCCCCAGGGGTCATAGACTGGGTCCTTGTAGGAGGCTCAGGAATGGAGTTAGGTGTGGAGGCCTGTTTAGCCTGGCTGCGGGTGACCATCCCCACCCTTTTTGTTAGCCTCACATGGTTGGCTAAGTTTTCTCCCCGTAGCATAGGATGGGATAATAATCATAGACTGCAAAAGTCCATATTCCTGACCAGACCTTGTACTGGACAGGCAACTTGGCTGTAGGCAAGTTAAAAGAGTTGGCCTTAAAGGGTTGCACTGACACTTGGGCCTCTGGGTCGATGAATTTGGGGTCCACCAGGGATTGGTGGCTAGCTGACACCTGTGCTCCGGTGTCTCTCCACGCAGTAATCTTCCTCCTGCCCACACTGTTTCCCTTCGCTCTGGGGATATTTGCGAGGCATCGGGGCCTGACGGCTCTCGGTGGGATCCCGGGGTGATGAGTTGCAATCAGCTGGTGCTCTTGGGGCAATTGGCCTTCACATGCCTCAGCTCATTACATTTAAAGCATCGCCCAGCTGACTGTGGGCTGGGGCGAGGTGTGTGGTTGGACAGTAGGGTGGTGGGACGAGCAGACATCAGGGGTCTCCCTGGCTGTGTGGAGGGCTCCTCCTTGTGAGGTGGGGCCTTGGGCTGACTCCGATGGTGGGTGTCGTTTCGGGTTGCCCCTTCCGGTATCCCCACCAACTGCTACTACCTTTCTTCTTCTCCGCCACCTCCACCCATTTGGCTCCAATCTCACCCGCTTCGATTACAGTTTTGGGTTTCCCATCTAGGCTGTACCTTTCTATTTCTTCAGGAACGCTAAGAATTGCTCCATTTGTATTAGGAGAGACCGATCTTCCAGGGACTTAACATTTGCTCCTGATATACAGGCATCCCAGTTTTTTACTTTGTGGTAGGCGTGTCAGGAAAATGCCATGTCTGGTTTCCACCTTAGGGCTCTGAACTGCTGACGGGCATGCTCGGGTGTTAGCCCCATCCTAATTCTGGCCTTTTGTTTAAAAAAGTTCGTACTCGTTCATGTGTTCTTTAGGCATTTCAGCTGCCACCTATGCTAAGGGTCCCCTGAGCCTCAGCTCCACCATATCCTGATCCTGTAGGGGTGTCGTACCCAAAGCAGGCCCTTTCAAAATTTTCTAAGAAGGCTTCTGTATCATCGCCTACGTTGTATGGGGGGAATTTCTTGGAATGGGGAGCGATACCTGGAGGACGACTGTTAGGGCTGACCCAGCTTAGCCCTTTCCAGTTCTAAGCGCTTCAGCTCTGTCTCCGTTTCTAAGCACTTCGCCTCCATTTTCGCCTCCAAGCACTTCATCTGTAGGAAGAAATTCCTGTCTTCTGCAGTTAGAACTCGGTCTGGGTTAAGGGCATCCCTCCATCTTGGCACCTGGATCTCAGGTTGGGGAGGGCTGACCATTCCCTCCAGGGAAATATCTGGTCCCCCATCCCCTCCCTGCATTTCTGTCATGGAGCTGGATGTCTGGGCTTGATCTGGGTCTGCTCCGTGGCGTGCCACTTTGAGAAGACTGGTTGCTCTAGGGTTTAGGTGTCCGACCGCAACCTCATGCACAGGGCTGCCCTACTCTAGCATAGCTATTTTGTTGCCACTAAACTAGAAAAAAAAAAAAAATTGCTTGTTGGACTCCCTTGCTTTGCAGGCTGAACCTTTTGCGTACCTGTTCCCCCTCAGGCAGAAAAGAAAAGAACCGAACCTCCCTGACTGTGCAGGCTGCCAAAAGGAAAAATGTGTCCTTTTAAAATGCTGAGGTCTCTGCCTCTGGTTCAAAATGATCCCACCACTGCCATAGGTGCCTTTGGCCCCGCCCCCATTCCAACTCCTTCCCCAAAGGCCCTGTCCCAACTCCGCCCCCTCCCTGCCCCTATTGAACCACTTCCCCAAATCCCCGCCTCTTCCCGGAGCGCGCCGCGTTCCTCCTCCTCCCCGCTCCCTCCCAGCCGTGTGAAACAGCTGTTTCGCGGTGCAAGCGCTGGGAGCTAGGGGGGAAAGCGGGCACGCGGCGCACTCAGGGGAGGAGGTGGAGCGGAGGTGGAGGTGAGCTGGGGCAGGGAGCTGCCGGTGGGTGCTGAGCACCCACCAATTTTTCCTCGTGGGTGCTCCAGCCCTGGAGCACCCACGGAGTCAGCACCTATGACCACTGCCACCATGTCAAGGCTAATTCCCCACTCTAGCACTTCGAGTGCAGAGATGCACTATAAATAAGTTTCTATTGTTTTGGTACAGGTGAGGGAATTTTGCAAGCTCAATTTTATAGTCACCTTTAAAGAAATAACATCAATGTTGAAATCTAGCCAGTTTCAAAAACTGGTTAAAAGTAGTTCCAGCAGCTACATCTCCTCTGCAGTCCCTCTGCCAGCTTCCCTGGTTTGATAATGTCCTATTTTGAAAAAAAAAAAGTTTCTCTCCCGTGTTAACATGTGAAAGACCCACCTAGCAAGAGGAGGAATGCTGGCGCAGACAGCACACACAGTGTTGCCAAATGTAGACTGAAAAAACAGAAACATGTTCCTGTCATCTCCAGTATAGTTCTCTTGAGTGGTAGTTGCTAACCATTTGGAGACAGAAGTGTAGTTGCTTATAGCAGACAAACCTCTCTTTAAGGATATTGCAGCATATATTGGGTACTGAAGTGTTAACTAAGATGCCAACCTTTAACATAGAAATATGAACAGGAGATCCAACAGGATTGGTCAGAAGAATGTAGACAGAGGTGTTCTGAGGCCTCATTCTGAACCAGTGAGCATCTGTATCTTTGCGGATGTCATATCTGCCCCTGAAAAAAAAATTCTCAAAAATAACTGTGTCAGGCAAATTTGACTGGGTCAACTCTCAGACCTATCCAGAAGTCTCACAGATGCACTGGCTCAAAGGATTTAGGAGAAATAACTGGGCTTAGCCCAGGTCCCATCATTTCAGCCTGTTTTCAGTGTTATTTGTATAGTAATGTATCCTGTGCATTGTCTTCTGCATGTTCGCCATCCCTTTGGTGTTTGCACAGATTCCAGCCAGAGCTGTTCTCCAGTCCAGCAATGGAAGTACTCCAGAGACCTGGGCTCCACTAAGAGCCTCGGAGTGTAATCCGAGCCCCACAGCTGCCAATGGGAGCTTTGCCATTGTCTTCTATGGGACCAGACTTCACCCTATATCAAATCTGAGATTGTGTTCATCTGCTCTTCACTTCTAGCTTTGGCTGTTCAGTAGGTGCAGGGCTCCTTGCTGGAAACTCCCAGTGCACGTTGCGAGGTCATTCACCCTCCGCGTTTAGCTGAAGACAACAGTTTGAGTCCAGAGCTACAGAGAAGGCAGCAGTTCTATTACTGACATGGTCGGATTGTCAGGTTTATGCAGAGTATTCTTCCCCTCAGCATTGTTCTGGTTCCGCAAAAGGAGTTTCATAAGGCTGCCCGATCCTCTCTGCTTCCTAATGCAGAGGTTAGCACAGCCAAACCTGGACCTAGGGGAGAGCAGCACACCTGCGGCTTTCTACACATGGAGCTCCTGTCTTTTGGTCTCTCTTGGATTCTGGGGGAGCAAACAGGGACAGGGAGGAACCAGAGAGTGGCTTCTCTGGATCTCCAAGGGCACATCTGCTCCAAAACTAATACTGGTTGAACCAGTAGCAAATCCCACTGTGCAGCTGTAATACTCACCCCTCCCAGGCTGCTTTTGAAGGAGTTATGCTGCCATGGCAGAGAGACAGGGGCCTTGCTTTGCCCTGTCCTGTTTCCGGTCATTTTATGCATGCTCCTTCCCTCTGCAGGTAACCTGAGGGAGCCATCTTAGAGGAACAGCCAAGCCCTGCCACTCTCCCGTTTGTACCCCAGAATAATTGGTAGAAAGCTCCTCAGTAGGAACTCATGTAGTGTCCTTCATGCTCGTTAGGGTTTTCCCCATACGGAAGCAATGTGGCCCAGACTTTCCAGACACACCTTTTCCATGAGTGGAAGAGCCAATATTTAACAATAACAGAAAATGCCCCCATCTGCTGGCTAGAGTGTGTGTGTGTGTCCTGCACGTTAACACAGCTGAGACTCAAACTAGGACCCTTGTGATCTGATGGTGGCAGCTTTCCTTGGTGAGTTGGAAAGAAATCCCCTTCTGGACAAGGCAGAAGGAGCTGGGCTAAGATCCATGCAGTCATTATTTGTTAACTACAGGAACACAAGATCCATACAATAACATATTTGAAGCAGAAGCCTGCAGAATAGATGGGTTAAAAGCAATGAAGGCCAGTGGAAACACCCTAGCAGGGCGCTATGGGAAGGCCTTTGGACTGATTCAAAATGAAATAAAGGCACAAAGAGAAAAAGATTCCATGAGAATATGCTTCAGGTACCTTGGGCTGATTCAGTTCTTCACTCTTGCCTCTGCACTTCATGGTGCCTGAATTAGCTCTGCTTGGAGCAGTGACTCTTGTCTGCCATGGATAAGACTTTCTTTGTGCTCAGATGAATTTCCTCCATCTTTCTAGATTTGCTTTTTACTTCCTCTGCTTTTTTTCTTCTTCTTAGTCTTTCCTCTTTGCTTTCTCTATCTGCTCTTCAAACTTACTTCTCTCTCTCTTAGACAAGATGTTGGGATGTGAAATGAGTGTTGATATCAGTCCGTTTCCTAGAGGCAGAGTTCCCCCATCACAGCACCACAATCACATTCCTCATTGGCATTCTCAGCAGAGAAGACTGAATAGGTCATAGAGACTGAATGACCCACTGTCCCTAGAATTGCTCTATGGAGATCCTGGTTGAGGTGCAGTGAGGGTTGCTTGTGTTCCTGCAGCCCATGCTTTACCTGTTCTGATGCTGTCGGTCCCCAGACCTGTCAACCCATGTGCACGTATACACACACAGACATATTGGCCAAGATTTTCAAAAAGTGACCAGTGCTGTTGGGCGCCTAATGTGAGACACCTTTAAAGTGGTTGATCTTCAGCAAACGCTAAGCAGCCACTCTGCAAATCAGGCTAGAAAAGCTTGGCCACTGGACACAGCAGAACAGTCCATCCAGCTAGATCCTATTGCTGCTTGGTCAGTTTCTTAATAGAAGAATAATTGTGCTTTTATTATAATGAGCAGCTGAGAACCTGCCGGTTACTATGTTGTTAGGTTTACATCCAACTTCTTGCCAAAATGAGACTAGTTAGTTTTCTACTGCTCCTTGCCCTCAGCCTCTGGCTTCTGAGAGTCCAGTGCTGGACAAATGCCACTCTTATTAACTCTCTCTCTCAGCACCCAGGCCTGCTCTCTCTAGAGTATTTACACTTCTCACCTTCTCACCTTTGCTGTTGTGTTATCTCTCTGGCAGCACATTTGCCTATCTTGATCTTGCTGCTATCAGCTATTTTAGTGGGAATGCCATGTCAACTGATGTATTTTTTATAACCATATAATTCAGGGGCGGGCAAACTTTTTGGCCTGAGAGCCTCATCGGGCTTCATAAATTGTATGGAGGGCCGGTTAGGGGAGGGGATCATGGCCCGGCCCCCACCTCCTATCTGCCCCCCACCCCGGGACTCCTGCCCTATCCAACCCCTGTTCCCTGATAGCCCCTCTGGGACCCCTGCCCCATCCAACCACCCCTTCTCCCTTTCCCCAGAACCCCTGCCCCTGACTGCCCCCTGCTGCCCCATCCAACCCCCCCTCCTTTCTGCCCCCCTAGGAACCCTGCCCCTATTCAACCTCCTGTTTCCCCCCCCCCCCCCAACTGCAGGGGAGGGAGGACAGCAGGGGAGGTGCCGGGGGCGAGCCTCCCTGGCCAGGAGCTCAGGGGCCAGGCAGGATGGTCCCGTGGGCCGGATGTGGACCACAGGCCATAGTTTGCCCACCCCTGATATAATTGCTGCCTTTCAAAAAGGTGCTTGGGACAAAAGGTCTTCCTAAGAACATTGGGATGGTAGCTATAAAGAGACAGGAATTTCAGAGTTAGCATTCCAAGGGGGTGGGCAGTTTCTATTACCACAAACCATCAGTTAAATGTATTTGTATGGGAGTGTCTCTCTCTTATGGGGTAGGGAAAGAATTGCCAAGCAAAGCTGTGCTGTTCTGCATCCTCACCGCTAAGACACACCTTGATACCACAAGAAATACCATTAATGGTGCATCTTCATGCAATAGATTTCTTTATTCTGTAGATCTGATAATACCTGCAAATCCAGTTTTTATAGGAAACAATCAGAACTGTTAGTCTATGGTTCCACTAGGAAGAAACCAAACAGGCCTGAGCCTACAAGGGCTGAGTGCCATTCACCACTGACCATGTGCTGCTCTACACGGTGTCACTAACGCTGCTTGTTTAACAAATGGAGTGTTATAATCCCCAGTGGAATTGTTTATTTACATTATAGTCTATGGATGAATTGGCCTCCTCATTCTATGATTCCTAATAGATCCTTTTTTTCTGAGCTGCCCATTTAAATCTTGTATCGGACGTGCACTGCATCCTCATCATCAAATATGCTATGAATGGATTCTTTAGGCCAGTCCTACAAGCTGCTAAATGCCTTCAACTCCCTTTGAAGTCTCAGCACCTTTCAGGAGGGCCCTGAACTGGTTACTTGGTTAAAAAAACCAAACTGCACGAGACATTGAGATTGAGCCTGATCTTATTCCCCTTCTTTTTCATTTGTTTTTTAATTTTAAATTTAAAAATTAATATCAAAACATTTAAAAAGTAGTTAAGGAAGCCCACTTTAAAGCAGATCAGATTCGGTCAAAATTAGAGCCCAGAAAGGAGTCGTCACTGGTTAAGAAGAGTCAATACAGCCCATAACTGTACTGAAATCTCAAAGCATAATGCAAGCTGTATCCCTATGTTAATTGCTAGTGTTTATAAGTGCTTTTGCTGGAAAGATACAACTTCTGCAATGCAGTTACATGTTTATACTCTGTACAATAGATCTGTACGCTTACAAAGGTGGGCCTGTGTCTTTGGCCACCATTCAGAAGGGAGCTGTGTGTAATATTCACAAGTGCAATACAAATAAAACACATTTGTGAACTTTGACATTTGGTGAATTTTTTTTTTCTTTTACAGAATGAAAAGAATGACTTGGAGCGTCAAGGAAAATGAGTCAAGGCATTAGTAGTTTGGTGTGGGGGGGGAGAATAAAAGCAACAGTGTGGAGGGTGGTAAGTATGTTTTGAAGGATGTTAAAGGGGTTCTGTCAACTTGGATTTTTTTTTTTTACTACCTAATTTTAAAAGTCAGGTTTCTGATACAGGACACTTTAAACGGCTTATTTAGTTTCTTTAAAATAAATTGCCCTACTTGATTCATCTGCATCCCTGCAGATCTGCATCACTTACAACAATCTTTGTTACATTGGTATTAAGGTTGCTGCCATACAACCGTGTTACCTCTGTTCCCCTAAAAACCAACCCAGGGTCCCACTTGTATTAGTTTTATTATGATGCCGCTGTTGGGTCAGATAGAAAAGAGATGGAGCTTATTCATACACGCACACATTCACTGCATTCATACTGCTATGCTAACAATAATTGAAGTTACAAAGTCTGCAAAAAGGTTGCAGAACTTAATGATACAAGTTACAGATCTTACAATTGCATTTGAGCAGAGGCTTTACATAACATTTCCCGTCCCTTGGTCACCCGAAATTGTGGTGACCATCCAAAGGGGGATGGCGTGCCTCCGCTCATCCATGCCAGTGCTTCAACTGCCGGAACAATTCCAGATTTTTGTTACACATAGCATGTCCACAGTAACAGAAATACATATCAAAAAAATGATCGGAGGATGTAACAATGAGTGTCAAACAGCCCTTCTCATGTACAACATTTAGATGAAAATCAGAACATTTGGTGGGAAGGCTTTTGGACGGAGGTGGCCACCATGGGGATAGGTATGTGACTGACAATTTGGCAGGAGACGGAGGGATAAGGAGAGGGAGGGTTCTAGTTGGAGTTAAAGAGGGCTTGTGAGAATGATTTGTTGCTGTTCCCTGCCTAATGTGGTATCTTCCCTTTTCCCAAACACCATAATGCTAGCAATGAGACAAGTGCTACAAGACAAACAAGAAACACAGAACATGAGGCAACATAGAAGTTTTGTCGTGACAGTGCACCATGGTATGTTTCAGTTGTTCTTTAGCTGGTACCAGCCCTTTCTAGTGCTCTGAAAAACAGAAGCTGCGAAAAAGACTTAAACATTGTAAACCGTAGGCTATCATAGAGAGGAACATGGAGCCGGGTAGTTCCCCCTACATGCCTGAGCTGTCCCCAATGGATCCACTTCCCATTACCAGGATATTCTCAACATATGAGACCACCCACCCCTTATTCCCTGAAGGAAGATGCTCTAACATTTGGATCACTACCTTATGTGCAATAGTGGGGGCGCTATGAAATCCCTGGGATACACAAGTAAAGCAATACTGTACCCTGTCCACATGGAACGCGAATTGGTCCTGTGATTTTTCCTCAAGTGGGATACCAAAGAAACAGTTAGACAAATCCAATACAGAAAATTTTTTAGCTTCCCTTGGTATGTCTTGTAACACCTGGGTCATGTCCGCGACTAATGGCGCCCACTGGGGGGTTATCGCATTGACTTTTCGATAGTCGACAGTCAGTCTCCATGAGACACCATCAGCTTTCCTCACAGGCCATATTGGGGAGTTAAAGGGGAAATTTTTTTTTTTTTTTCTTTTTTTTACTACTCTCTGTCCTTCCAGCTCCCTGACTATCTCTGCTACAGCCTGGCATGCTGCAGTGGTGATAGGATATTGTTTCTGTGGGAGGACCACTGGTCCTTCTATTTTTACTGGATCCCCAGTCCATTTACCGCAGTCCAGTTTGTGGGCTGCCCATGCCTGGGGAAAGCGCTTCCTCCACTTCTCCCTGCTATCCCGGTCACTACCGCCACCCCCAGCATACTACATGTCAGCAATCTGGTATCTTCCTGCCTTACTTCAGGGGTCCAGTCTTTCTTTGGGGTCCTCCATAAACCTTTGTTAGCACAAATAACCACTATTCCTCCCTCCCGCAAACAATCTATGCCCAAAATTGGTGCTGTAGTCATGGGGCTACAAATCCAGGGCCATCTTCAAGTGAGATTCCCCACCCAGGTGATCAGTCGTCTCAACACTTGTCCCTGCGCCAAGGTATCATCAAATCCCTAGATCTCAATGGTACCCTGGATTGGCACTCCCTGCACGAGGCAGGGAAACAGTGAGACAGCCGCGCCGGTGTCCACCAGCACCACAAAATCTAGTTCAGATGTCTCAGGGCGCTCATGAGGCCCCTCCATCCGAAGGCGCACCTGCAACCTTCCTCCTGAATCCATCTGGAGAGGTCCCACCCAGACCCATTCCTGGGTGCTTCCCTCTCTCAGTGGACTCGGGGAGTCAGGGCCCCCCTAATTTGAGGTTGCTTTTCTGTTCCCGATGTCACCCCCTGGCTCCGGGAGCTTCAACCCCAGCTGAATACAGCGGAGTGCTAGGGACTTCATAGGCTTCCCGTCCCATTGGCCCCCTGGTCCTTCAAGGCCATCCACAACTGCATGTGGAGCCAATTGGTGTCTGGTTGGGGGCGCCTGTATCTAGGTGCTGGGGCTCTGACCACAGCGACAGGAGCAGGAGCCCCAGTTCTGGGCTGACCAACCACTCTGGTGGCCTGGTGCTCCGCTTCCTTAAGGTGTGATATGTTTAGGGGCTCTCCCTGCCTCCAGACTCCCATAGCCATCTGAACATCTTTGGGCAACATTGCTGCAATAAGCCTTAATTCGGCTGTTGGGACCACAATCTCAGACAGGGTCCTGGGGATCGCTCCCCCCTGGGCACGGGCTGGATACCTCCAAGTTAACAATCCTGCTAATACCATTCTTTCCACAAAAATGTCAGGGGCCTCCCCTGGAGCAGGAGAGCCCGCTGCATACTGGCGGCTAACCTCCTGCAGTGCCTCTCCTTGAGCCAAATTATAAACCAGCGCAAACGGGGACTGCCACCGTCCGGCTGCCTGCGTCCGCAGTGCGATTCCCATATCACATCCTGGTACAGTGGATGCCGCCCTCAACAGTTTCCTAACCTCCTCTGGGTTTAACCCCGATCCTCTATTGTCATCAGAAACTGATACGCCCATTCCGAGAATGTGCTCGCCTTGGCTGAGCCTAACCCCTGAACTAGAGAAGTTATCCCTCCAAAGGTCAAGGCTATTTCCTGCATGGTTACCCCAGTTACCGGTCCGGGGCTCCCTCCCTGGGCAGAGGGCCATGCTGGAAAGTTAATTGTTGCACAGCTGCCACCAGGGCAGGCCATGCTCCCGGCCCATCTGGCGGCCATCCCAGATTGGGATCATACCATATGTCCCCCGTCCCAGGTCATATCGGAGTGGCGCCTTTGTCCCCAATCCCACGAGTCCTGTTGCTCTCCCGCGCGGACGGGTCCCCTGCTCTAACACTAATCCCCGCAAACACTCCACCTGGACCTCCAACTTCTTAGATTGTTCCCTCTCTTCCTCGGCCTGTTCAGCTCTCTCCGTAGCCTTGACGGCGGAGATTGCTAGCTGCTGACAACTTGCCCCTGCTGCTTGTGCTTGTGCTTTCCACATATTCCTTTCCACCCTTACTCACTCCAACTCCTGCTTCACCTGCATAATCTCAGAATTATAGGCAGCTTTAGCAGCTTGCCAAGCACAACAAGTTCGCCACAACAACCATGCCGCCGCCCGATCCTTAATCTTTGAATCCGGATGATAAAGCTCACAATACTTCTGGTACATATCTTCTACATCTACCATGGTGTCTCCTGATGAAACCGCTCCTGGGACCCATGGGTCAACACCCTTGGAATGTGCCCAGAGGAGGAGGAGGGGAAATTTTGCCACCTTCCCCTCCATTGTGGATTTGGGGGGGCTCTTTCCCTTTCTAAACAATGGCATCATGCCCAAAATCAGGAAGGGGGAGCAGGCACCACACGCGCGCTCTACTCTGTCACCCCTTTCCTCTAGTGTGCCTGGAAGGGGGAGCAGACACCGCACGCGCTCTCTACTCCATGTCACCCCTGCAACCGAGCATCAAAACTGCAATGAAAGTGACTATACTCAGAAGCTCTCAAATGCACAAAGTAAAGAAACTAAATTAGCGATCTGGGGTGCTACTTTTAATAGCAGGCACATAATTTTCAGGCAAATATGATTTCCAAGTTGATTCTGACTTTTAAAATGATAGTAGTTATCTGTCCAGTGGAACTTGGGCTCCATGGAATCTCTCATGACCCCAGTCAAGCCTCCACAAGGAAACAGGAGGAAATGGAACAGATGTGAGCAGTGTTTGTGGGGCTTAGACTGATTGCACAAAGGGTCTGTCTACACTGCAATAAATCACCCGCAGCTGACCCATGTCAGCCTCGGGCTGCAGGGCTATAAAATTGTAACGTAGACAATTCGGGTTTGGGCTGGAGCCTGGGCTTTGGGACCCTCTTCCCCTCACAGGACATCTACACTACAATTTTATAGCCCTGCAGCACAAGTCAGCTGATATGGACCCACCATGGGTGTTTTATTGCAGTGTAGATAGACCCAAAATCTGCAGAGACTGGCAGCAAGCCCCGGACAGAGTCAACCACACTCTATAGTGTAGGGGCAGTTTCCGGAGCATGCTCCAGTCTGGCTCCTTAGAAGCCATCCCCTGGGGGCAAAGTTTTATTGCAAAGTTTACAACAGCTTCCAGGCTACTCTAAACTCAGATGTAAGACTGGCTCTAGGATCAGGGAAACTACCTCCTTGATGTACCAGCCCACCCTCTATGTGCTGTTCCCAGCAGAGCTCTGGACCACCATCTTCATTTTACAGCCTCATGAGTATACCTGATTGGTGATCACTTACTAAAATATCAGAAGGGAGAGGGTTGGTGTTTGCAAAGGTAGTGCTTAGGGGATGGGTCAAATGGACACTGGATGAGATGGAAGGAAGTGAAACCCCGGAAGGGAGAGAGCTGAATGCAAAGGCCCACAAAGGTGGACATGAGGCAGTGGTGTCCTTCCTGCTGGACTTTTGTATGCAAATCCCACTTGCTTATGGACGGAAATGTGGTTTAGCAGCTACAGAAGGGGAGTAGGGAACTGGCAGCCAGGACTCCAGGCCTCTATTCTGAACTTTGCCAGTATGATCCTTGGCAAGTCCCTGTGCCTCAGTTTCCTCAGCTCTAAAACTGGGATCATGTTACTTACGTCACTGCAGCGTTATGAGGCTTCATTAATTAGAATTTGTACAGCACTAGATAAAAAAGAGGAAATGACGTGCCAAATGTGACCAGCTCTGCAATTTCTATACTTTGTCATTTCATACGTGTACAAAATGTTACTTCTTTTGCTAAAGTACAGCGTCTCCTCCACTATTTCATCACTTGAGGAAGTTGTCAGAGTGAAGCAATACAGCCATACCAGTGGGCTGTTTTTCATAATTACAGCTCTCCTCAGTGACCCATGAGGCACAAGGCTGTCTTGAACTTGCTGAGTTTAAGCCACAATTGCACTGGAGTTCAGCGTGTGCCAGTGTGTGCAATTTATAATTTGTTTCACAGGGCATTTCTTTTGGTGTTACTAGTGGCTTGGCTTTGATCTTCATCCTTCCTTTTGTTCACACACTGCTAATATCACTAGCTGGCTTATTGATACTGCATAGAATGGGAGATTCAGGGGGATGCAATGGGCAGGGACCAACAGGTCAGTCCATATATGTGTATGTGCAAACTGCTAGACACACCAATATGATGAAAGCTGTTACAGGCAGATTTAATAGGGTTAATCAAGCTTGTGTGTTGTTTAGACTAGTTTAAAAATAGATATAGGCCTGAGCGTCCAACTTTTAATCATATGAGTAATTCCACGGAGACCATTTTAAATTGGGAGTATCGGGCCCTCCGACATTAATCCTTATCATTTCCCTCCCTCTTTCTTGGCCATAGTGATAGTCTCTAAAGCATGATGACTAAATTCTGAGCCATTTTACCAGGATCTGATAGTAACTCAAGTAGCTGAAACGTTGGCCAACCAGTTGCTGCTTCAATTGTCCATAATTATAATGTAGGTATTTGCGAGTCAAAATAAAACATGTTGAATTATTCCAGTGTCCAGTGCTGGGAGCCCCAAGTCTGATGGAATGTTCTACTTTTTGATCAGTGAGGTTATTTGGTTTAATCAGACTGCACTGTCCGATTGTCATTACTTTTCTGTTCCTTTGTTCATATTTCCATTGAGCCAGATCAATCCCCAGTGTAACTTCTTTGTGCTGTGGTTGCAAGATTTTTGACCACATAAGAATGAGAAAATACTCTCCTTGCAGTTTCGGAGTTAATTCAGAACAAAGCTCACAGAAACCCTTTTGGAGCTGAATCCAAGCCATGTGAAATTGGAAGGTGTTGGCTTGGAGGATCTTTTTTGGGCTCACCTCTGCTTTCTAAGGGAAGAAAAGATGTCCAAGCACATACTGTAATTTCTTTTTTGTCACTCCATCATTTTGGTGAACAAACTGTTGAGTGTGTCCAAAAAGCCCGAAGGATATCCAGGAGTCACCTTCCATTCCTCTCCCAGCTGCAGTGTACACGTTTGGGCTCTTTAGAATTTGTGAATTTATTGAAAAATGAATAGATTTGTCTATACGTCCTGTGAAAATCAGCTGGAAAAATTCAAATACTTGGTATTTTAAAACCTTTGCCAGGCTGGTCTTTTAATGCTGAGACACAAGGAATAACAGGAACTGTGTTGCCTTATTACTGGAACATATCCAAATGAACACAGTTCTTTATTATGGTGCAGGCCTAGAGAGGACACCAGAAGCAATGGCTTTGAGCTTGCATGGTTGGGGGCCCATTATAGATGAGACCATTGTGTCCCCCAAGAAGATTTTACCTGCCTGTTGTACAATATGCAAGAGTCCAAAGGTGCAATAAGAAATACATTTAGTCAGTGCAATACATGAAATAAATTATCAATTAATTTATGAATCACCAAAGTGCAATTAGGGGACTTCACTTAGAAAGTATTGGTCGTTCACCTTAGATCTCATCCATGGCTATTCACATTTTATGGGTTTAGTTCAGTTCATTTTGCCCTGATCCTCAGCTGAGGACAAATCCTTTTTGCAGTATAAGTCCAGCACTAGTCCTAGTTAATTTTTTTTTTCATGCCTATAAGAAAATGTCTGTTTTGGGTCATCTTTCAGTAACTATTCTGATCACACTTTATATGAAGATTCCATTTATAAATGGCTTAGCAAGGCTTTGTATGTTATGTTATAATCATGATACAGACCTGAGCAGTATCAAGTCAGAGTTATAAGCCATGGTGATAAACAACCTATTGGCCTGTTGGAGACTATAACAATATATATAAACAATTGGTTAACCAGTCATTAATCATTTATTAACCCTTTATAAACGTGCAACCAATAGCCTTGATGTGGTTTTCCCCCTAAATTAGAAATAATTGTGTGTCTTACTGTTCCACCTGAATGCTTTAATTGATCAATGCGTCGATCGGGGGGAAACAGGCTAAATAAATGAAACTCCACAAATAGGCTTCCTCTTTAAGCTTTTCAGTGTTTTTCACTGGGGTGGGGGAAGTACCCCTGGTATTTCCACTGTAGTCGCAGTGGAAACCGCAATATGGCATTTTAGAAGTGACAGATTTGTGGTCTCAAAAATGTGCCTGCTGCAACTGCATGTGAAAAGCAGGGAGTTGCAAAAACAGCCAGCCAGGGGCTTAACTCACCAAGTGTGTGTGTGTCACGGCTTGAGATAAATGTAGCAATTGAAACTACATGGTGGTTGTCCAGTCCGTGCCACAAAGGCAGCTTCTGGTTTAGCTGCCACATCTCATGTGTCCTTGGAGAATGACAAATTAATACAACTAAGTGATTTTTCTTTGTTTGTCAAATACAGCAGCTGCAATATAGCCTGAGGTGGTGGTGCAGGTGTTAGTTTGGTCATCAGTTCATATCTTCTCCTACAGTAATCTGGCACTAATCACCCTGGATTTATCTTGAGGGCAGCATAAACTTTCTATTGAAGTATCCCATATTCATAACCTGACATCATCCCAAAATAATTATCATGTTAGAAACATCTCCTTTAAAAAATGCTCAGATGTGAACTTTAGGATGGTGTCAACTCTGTTATACGAGGGCTGTAATTCAAGGTGAATTCAGAATAGGGTCAGAAACCCCAATGATATTCAAGGAGTATGTCCCAGTCTGGCTTGTAAACCGCATCCACACAGCAGATAAGGAAAAGAGTGGACTAATATTCAGAAGTGCTGAGCACCTTCAACTCCCATTGGCTTCAATCCCAGGTCAATTTCAGTAGTGGTTGTGAGTGCTTAGCATTTGTAGGTGAAATGCAAATCCATTTATCAAACACCTTTCATGTAAGTATTTTAAAATACTTCACAAAGAGGCAAGGAGAGGTCAAGTAACTTGTTCAAAACCATAAACCAAGTCTGTGGCAAAGCCCTGAATAGAAACCAGGTGTGCCAATTCACAGTCCCCAATTATTGCAACTAGCTCACACTGCCTTTCCTACGCAGTGTGGCAGTTAGTAGGTTCTCCTTTGTAGCATGTTTATACAATCACATTGTTAGGGTGAGATGCTTTTATTATACCTTGATATGCTGGTATCCATGTACTGAAAGCACTGTTATGTATGTATTTTAAAGATGGAGCTGCTTAATAATTAATTATAAAGTCTTTTATTCAGCAGAGGCTTTTCAGCTGTAATAATAGTTTGTGTGGCTGCTGAATATCTTCTGTTTATTGTTCAGTGACAACCTGATATCTTTGATGTGTATATATGGCAGGTTTACACACACACAACCCACAAAAGCTTCAGATTGAATGTGCTGTCATAATCTGGCAAAGGCTTTTATAAAAAATCACTCTGTAAATTAGAGTTCCTTTGTTAGGCATTGGAAACTGATCATGCTCTTCTTTCCTTTGTGAGCCAGAACTCTGTGTACTGTACAGGATGTTGCTTAATGCTGTCTTGTAAGAGGACAGGAAAAGAGAGGATATTTCCAACAGCTCTTGATGCAGAAGGCTGTACTCAAAGGCAAACGGTGACATTTTAAAAATCTCTCCTCTTGCAATGACAAATTAGCTCTCGCCATTGCTGAGGTTCTCATCACCAGGTGATTTATGATCAGAATCATGTCAGCCTGCAACAAGTAAACAACAGTAATAATTTACATGTATTATAGCACTTTTTATCTCTGGATCTAAAAGAAATGTACAAAGATTGAGTATTTGGAAGTGATTGTTGGCTAGAACCTTAAGCTAACGTAAATCGATGTAGCTCCGTTGACATTAAAGTGCAAAAGTGCAGCATGGTGTCTGAACAAATATGAAAATACAACAGTGGACAACCACCCCTAGCATGGCCTGCACTGTCCAGAGTTGCTTCACAACCTTGTTGTGCTAGCAGTTCTGCCTGGTGCTAGCACAGCAGCCTCATGGTTAGGAGAGTAGCCAGGAGGCTAGGACTGGGGTTGGCCGATCCACTCAGTTTTGCCGTAGCTGTATGCACATGACACTTCCTGACCCTACAGCTGAACTTCCCGTGCAAGGACAGGACTCCAGTGCAGCATCAGCATCATGGGCACTATGAGTTTGAATCCCACTGTGTGTTCATATGGAGCTCTCCCACCATCATACATTGCTAAGGCCCTACCAAATTCATAGTCCATTTCGATCAATTTCATGGTCAGAAGAGTTTTTTAAATAGTCAATTTCACAGTTTCAGAGGTTTACATCTGAAATTTCACAGTGTTGTAACCATGGGGGTCCTGATCTAAAAGAGAGTCATGGCGGGAGGGGGAGTGTCGCAAGGCTATTGCGGGGGTGTTGTGGGATTGCCACCCTTACTTCAGTGCTTTTATTGGCAGGGGTGCTGCCTTCAGAACTGGGCAACCAGAGAGCAAAGTCTGCTGGCCGGGTGCCAAGCTCTAAAGCCAGCACCACTGCCAGCACCAAGCAGCACAGAAGTTAGGGTTGCAGGGTATCAGGGGGTGAGTTACTATATGTCTGGGTTTTCCCAACAGCGTCCCCACCAGGGTCGGGTGCTGACATCTGGGGCCGCAGCCCCCCACCCAAATGGGGAGCTGTCCTAGCCAGCAGCCATGGAGCTTCCTGCAGCCGGGGGAAGGTCCTGGATATGGTCTGACCTGGCTCTGGGAGTGGCCCTTGCAGGGGAAGAGGAAGGCCCGGCCCAGCCCAGGCCAGGAGTAGCAGCTGGAGCCTGGCCCACGGTAGGAGCCCCTGGCTGGGGTACCCCCAGCCCTACCCTACAAAAGCCAGATTTCACAGGGGAGATCAGATTTCATGGTCCGTGATGCATTTTTCACATCCATGAATTTGGTAGGGCCCTATACATTGGGGGCTCACAATGACACCCTGGGTGGAGTCTTGTACTTAGAGGTGATTCCCTGGGAAATCCCCCATTCTTCTTCAAGTGATTCCACAGTAGGTGTGTGTGCTCGCCACGTGCACCGGTGCCAGACGTTTTCCCCCTAGCAGTACCCATAAGGAGGGAGCGCCCCCCGTGACCCCTGGAGTGGTGTTTTCCTGGCGTGGTATAAGGGGAGCTGCGCGCTCCCCCCACCCTCAGTTCCTTCTTGCCGCCAGTGAAGGTGCGTCGGAACTGCTCAGCTCCAGCCTTGCTGCAGCTTGTCACCAGAACTGTTTGTTCAGTAGTACCTGTAGTCAGTTAGTTTTCAGTGAAATTTAGTTAGTGAGCCCGGGCTGGGGCATGCCCCGTGCCCTGGGATTTAAGTCGTGCGGCTCCTGTAGGCATTCTATGCCAAGGAGTGACCCTCACACACACTGTCTGTGCTGCTTGGGAGAAACCCACATCAGCGAAAGGTGTAAGATCTGCAAGTCAGTCAAGCCCCGGACTGAAAAAGAAAGGGACATTCGAGTCTGGGCCAGCCCGATGGAGTCGGCGCTGGCCCCGACCCCAGCACACCACTCTGATCCGGTACCCGGCACCGCAGCATTGGTGCGCAGAGACCCTCCAGTACCCTTAACTAGTTGGCACCGCTCCCCTTCCACGGGATGTGCCAAGAGGACCGGAAAGACTTCCTCTTCGCAACGGCACTGAGGGAAGTCTGGGACAGAGGCTAGACCCATGTCGGGTAGTCCTCGGTCCCCATCAGGCCCTAGGCCTCTGACTCATTCGGAGCGGAGTAGCCCGGCCCCTTCGGAGCAGACCCCTCCAGATGTCCAGATGCCATCTATGCCTGAAGCTCTCCAGGCGGCTAAGGGTGTCATGTCCATGCTGGTGCTCGGAGCACCGCCGATGTTGGCCCCACGCTCCAGAGGCAAGTCGCCACTGGGATCGCCGCTGGCCCGGTACCGGTCTCGGTCGAGGGAACGTTCCCGACACCACTCGCCGCCTAGTGACCATTCAGGTCTCAGTCCATGTGGATCGCCCTTGACGCTGGCCAGACTGTCTGGCTGGGTGACATCTGATCAGGACTCCCGGCACCGCTCGACTTCATGGAGTGAACCCAGACGGGACCGTGGCGGACGTCGTCAACGGTCCTCGACTCGAAGGCGGTACCGCAGTTGGTCGCAGCATGACCGTCGACGCCATTCCCACTCGGTATCCTGCTCGAAGTCTCCGCCAATGCACCGTAGCTCCGGGCGTCAATCGCCGGCTCCTTGCCGTCGCGGGTCTGCCAGTCGAGATTGCTCGTGGAGCAACTACTACTGTGCGTACCATTCTCCAGCCTCGAGGTCGCAGTCCCGTGTCATACGCCAACCCGACCTCCGCTCACAGTCTCCTGTCTACAGGCCAGGCTAGCAATGGCACCGTGCGTTATGGCTGGCCCAGTGGTACCAACGGGCACCGTGGCCTCCGGCGCAGCCCCGGGTGGGGCTCGCTCAGTGGCTGGGGTTGTCGGAAGGACCATCGGCTTCCATTCCTAGACCGCCGGGAAAGGAATCGACAGGCCCCACTTCCTCGGGGCCCCACTTCCTCGGGGCCGTGGCCGAAGTCTGAGCATGTGGTGGATCCTCCGGTGCTGGCCAACACCCAAAGCACTGCACTGGCCTCCTCGCCCCATCCGTAGGAGCGGATTGCGGCCCTGCCCCTCTCCGTCCTGCAGGAGGACTACCGGGCCCATCAAGACTTACTAAAAAGGGTGGCAGCGAGCCTCCATCTCCAGGTTGAGGAAATGGAAGAGCCCTCAGACTCCCTGTTCAATGTGCTGTCCCCCTCGGCACCGGGCAGGATGGCCTTGCCGCTCCATGAAGGGGTGGTGAAAATGTCAAATGCCCTGTGGCAAACACCGGCCTCGTTGGCTCCCATCTCTAAGAAGGCGGAGCGCAAGTACTTCATACCCACTAAGGGGCACAAGTATCTGTATACCCACCCCACGCCCAACTCCTTGGTGGTCGAGTCGGTCAACCACAGGGAGTGACAGGAGCAGCCAGCCCCAACCCCAAAGAACAAAGACTCTCAGAGGCTGGATGCTTTGGGGGAAAAAATTTATTCGTTGTCAAGCTTCCAGCTGAGGGTAGCAAACCATCAGACTCTCCTGGGTCGCTACGAGATTAATCTCTGGGGATCCCTCCCCAAGTTCAAGGACTCCCTCCACGAGCACGATAGAAAGGAGTTTAAGGCACTTGTGGAGGAAGGGGCAGCCGCCGCAAAGCCATCTCTGTGGGCCACTTCGGATGCAGCGGACACGGCTTCACGGTCCATGACCTCGGCGGTGTCCATGAGACGGGCATCCTGGCTTCTGCTCTCTGGGTTATCCAGCGAAGCGCAGTCGTCGATGCAGGATCTCCCTTTTGACAGGAAGGCGCTGTTTGCGGAGGAAACAGACACAAGGCTGCATGGCATGAAAGACTCCCGCACGACCCTTCAGACCGAGGGCCTCTATGTCCCTGCTCCGGCAAAGCCCAAGTTCAAGCAACAGCAGGGTCCCGCCCAGGCCGCCCTTCCAAAATACGAGGCCGCCCATAAGAAGCAACGGGACTATAAGAAACACCCGCAAAGACAATACCAGCCTGCACCCCAGACTGGGTCCTCTAAGGGCAAGCAAGTGGGTAAAAGGCGGTTTTGACGGGACGCTTGGGGGTACCCCGCCAGTACCCCCCGATAAAGCTCCCTTTTTCCAATTGATTGTGTGCATTCCTCCCGGAATGGTCGCGGCTCAACTCGGACTGTTGGGTCCTCAACACCATCTCCCGAGGTTACACCCTCCAGTTTACCTCCTACCCGCCCAACCACTCCCCACCCCCATCCCTCTTGGGGGACCCATCGCATGAGGCTCTGCTCGAGCAGGAGGTCGGGAGGCTCCTGGAACTAGAAGTGATAGATGCGGTGCCCAAGGAGTTCCTGGGCAAGGGGTACTACTCCCGGTATTTCCTTATCCTGAAGGCCAAAGGGGGGCTCAGACCCATACTGGACCTGCAAGGTCTGAACCAGTACTTGATGAAAACTCAAGTTTCGCATGGTTTCCCTGGCCTCCATCATCCCCTCCCTGGATCCCGGGGATTGGTACACGGCCCTCGATTTACAAGACACGTACTTCCACGTCCACATATTCGAGGGGTAGAGGCACTTCCTCCATTTTGTGGTGGGACGCGATCACTATCAATTCACAGTCCTCCCGTTTGGTCTGTCCACTGCCCCCCAGGGTCTTTACAAAGTGCATGTCAGTAGTAGCGGCCTACCTCAGGCACTGGGGGGTCCAGATATTCCCCTATCTTGACGACTGGCTGGTCAAGGGCACCTCCCTGTCGCAGGTGAGGGATCATATGGCACTCCTCCTGTCCATGTGCACCACTCTGGGCCTGTTGGTAAACAACGCCGAATCCACATTAGTCCTGGTTCAATGCATAGAGTTTATCGGGGCGCTCCTGGATGCAACATCGGCCAGGGCCTCTCTCCCCTCGGACAGGTTCTAGACCCTGAAAGGGTTCATCGACTCGATTGTAAGGTTCCCGGTGACGACAGCCAGGTCCCGTCTGTAGCTGCTACGGCACATGTCAGTGTGCATGTATGTGGTCTGCCATGCCAGGCTCAGGATGAGGCCCCTACAACTCTGGCTGGCCTCGCAGTTCTCCCAAGCCATGGACAGGCTGGACAAGGTCCTCACCATGCCGGACTCGGTGACCGCTTCCCTTCGGTTCAGTGTGTCCTCCTTGAGAGTAGATGGCTCTTCACTCGCCGCTCCTATATGGCGAAGTGGTTGCATTTTGCAGGTGGGCAGTGGACCAAGGTGCATCCCCAATGGCCGCCCTGATCCAGCTTATCCTCGATTACCTCCTCAGCCTGAGGGCCCAGGGCCTGGTGCCCTCATCGGTCAGGGTGCATCTGGCAGCCATATCGCTTTCCATCTCCCGGTGCAAGGACACACGGTGTTCTCCCATGCTATGACCAGCCGGTTCCTTAAGGGGTTGGACTGGCTTTACCCGTATTCTAAGCCCCTGGTCCCACAGTGGGACCTGAATCTGGTGCTGGCTCAGTTCACAGGGCCCCCGTTTGAGCCACTGGCCACTTGCTTCTGGTCTCACCTCTTATGGAAGGTGGCCTTCCTGGTGACTATCATGTCGGCCAGGCAGGTCTCGGAGCTCAGGGTCCTGACCTCCAAGCCACCGTATACTGTGTTCCATAAGGACAAGGTCCAGCTCCGCCCACACCCCGCGTTCCTCCCGAAGGTGGTCTCCACTTATCATGTGGGTCAGGACATTTTTCTACCCGTCCTTTGCTCCAAACCTCATGCGAGTAATGAGGAAAGCCACCTCCACACGCTCGATATGAGGTGGGCGCTGGCTTTCTACCTCAAGCGAACCAAGCCGTTCAGAAAGTCCTCGCAGCTGTCTGTCGCCTCAGCTGAGCGCGTGAGAGGCCAGCCAATTTCCACTCAGTGACTGTCCAACTGGATCACTTTGTGCATCCGCTCCTATTATGAACTGGTGGGTGTTCCCCCGCTGCCTATTGTTAGGGCACACTCGATGCAGGCTCAGGCCTCGTTGGCTGCCTTTGTGGCCCACGTCCCCCTCAGGACATTTGTAGGGCCGCCAAGTGGTCTTCGGTTCACATGTTCACCTCGCACCATGCAATAGTCTCCCAAACCAGGGATGACGCCGGGTTCAGCAGTGCTGTACTCCGTCCCAAGTGTCTGTGAACTCCTAATCACCTACTGTGGAATACACATGATCAATCACTCGAAGAAGAAAAGACAGTTACCTTTTCCGTAACTGGCGTTCTTTGAGATGTGTTGCTCATGTCTATTCCACATCCCGCACTCCTTCCCCACTGCTGGAGTTGTCTGGCAAGAAGGAACTGAGGGTGGGGGGAGTGTGCAGCTCCCCTTATACCGCACCAGGCAGGCACCACTCCAGGGGTCGCGGGGGGCACTCCCCCCCACCCCTCTACGGGTACTGCTAGGGGAAAAACTTCCGGCACCGGTGCACGTGGTGAGCACGCACACCTACTGTGGAATAGACATGAGCAACACATCTCGAAGAACGCCAGTTGCGGAAAAGGTAACTGTCTTGTCAGTGCTCACATGAGGTGGGGACAGGGTGTAAAGTGCAATCCAGCCCTGCACAAAGAGGTTATTTGGCTTGCCCAAGGTCATCCACAATGAGCTACTGGCAGTGTCAGGTAGAGAACATGGCAGCCCTCAATTTCAAGCCCTGGTTTTAGCCCCTAGACCACACTATCTCCAGACCACATGACTTGTTCTCTTGCATTTGTCCAGTTCCAGCCCAGCTCTTGAAGCGCATCAGTTTTATTGCTGAATGCTCAGGTCAGTGTGGACCTATGATTAAACCAAGTCAGGGATGCAATTGTGAACTAAAAACCTTACACCTCCAGGCCAAAGATGATAACTGGAATTCAGCACGGTCTTAACTATAACTGTTACAGCCTAGAGAGTAGGAATGTAGGCTGCCTGACTACGTCTGATGACAGGTATCAATTCTTGAGCTACCCACTGGGGAGAAGAAAAGGGATCAAAGCTAGCAGCTGGCTTGACACGTGACAACCCTGGGAAGAACTAGTTCTCTCCCTCTAGCTCAGGACTAGCTGTCAAAATATAAACATTCAAGCAGTATTTGTAAGAACGATGCACTGCGAGCAGATCCCTACCTGAACTATATAGTCTCCTACATGGCTTTCTTAAGACCCTCTGTCCACGTTTTGATTGCCATAATTCTACCTGGAAGTAGTTTGCTAACGTGTGTAATTTGGGATTTTAAAGTAAGAAGTGTCCAACAGCTGGACGGAAATAAGCCTTCTAGACCAGCGGTTCTCAAACTCCATTGCACCGTGACCCCCCTTCTGACAACAACAGGGGGGAGGGATAGCTCAGTGGTTTGAGCATTGGCTTGCTAAACCCAGGGTTGTGAGTTCAATTCTTGAGGGGGCCACTTAGGGATCTGGGGCAAAATCAATACTTGGTCCTGCTAGTGAAGGCAGGGGGCTGGACTCAATGACCTTCAAGGTCCCTTCCAGTTCTAGGAGACAGGATATCTCCATTAATTAATTTATTTTATTTTATAACAAATATTACTACACGACCCCAGGAGGGGGGCCCGAAGGCCGAGCACACGCCAGCCCAGTGTGTGGGGGGGGGGGGGGCAAAGCTGAAGCCCAAGGGCTTCAGCCCTGGGTGGTGGGGCTCAGGCTGTGGCTTCAGCCCTAGGCCCCAGCAAGTCTAACACCAGCCTTGGCGACCACATTAAGATGGGGTCCCGACCCACAGTTTGAGAACCCCGGTTCTAGACTATGCCGAGAACCAGACAATGGGCACCTGTATAGCACAAATGGAGTACATTATCTTGTTGATAAAGAGGGATTTTCTCATCTATAGAGCTCCTCACCTGCGGAGGTCTAGTGGTTGAGGCGTGGGACTGGGAACGAGCACTGAGTTTAAATCTCTGCTCTGACGCTTGACTACGCATGTGGCCTGGGGCATATTTGCTAATGTCTGTCGTTTCTTCCCTATGTGTAAAATGATGATTATAATAATGACGTTCTCCTGTTCATCCTCAGGGGACAGACAGAGGATGAACTGGAGAATAATTGCGGAGTACTTTGAATATGACAAATGCGGGGGATAATTATTACAGTTTTATAAGGAGAGGAAGCCCATCATCCCTTAGGTTAGCCCACCTACCCTCGTAGCCACTGGCCCTGTTATTCACCATGGCAGTTTATTTGTCTCTCTGTTAAACAGTGCTGTTGTAAATCACGTGTAAAGGGCTGGGCCCTGACAGAGCCTGAATTCTAGTTTCTTTTCTCTAGCTGTTGTCTTCCACCCTCTTCATTTGCAAGCGGTTAAGTACAGTAACCACTTACAATTTAGCAGTGGTAGCTCCTGCAAAAGTACCTTTGCCAACTCTCAGATCCTTCTCTCTACTCCAGGAGACTGACTCTTTGCTCCTCCCGTACTTGAAATATTCTCTCTAATCTTGTGTGCTCTTCATTTTTATTCCTCACATTCACATTTTGATTAAAAGACTAAGGTTCATTCTCTGCCCTTTCCTGCTTTCCCCTAACGTTTCACACCTGACAATTATCTCATTCTTGCCTTCATCTTCTTTTTGCCCTTTCACCTTGCGTTTACACTGGTCTTCTCTTACTGTAAGTCTCTCGAGGTGGAAATGCATTTCTGTACAACTTAATCCCCTAGCATGCCTTGACAGGGGCTTTAAGGAGTTATAGTCTGTTTCAAAAACACATTTCTGTCTACAAATGTTTTACCCTCTATTGTTACAATTAACACCTAAAATGACTATAAGATGGCGAGAGAAAGTCTTTGTTTTCATTTTATTCACTGTGCGTTAGGTTCAGAAGGCCCAGATCTCACAAAGGCTCCTAACTTCCATTGGGATCAACTTTTGTGGGGCGGGGCCAAAGTGTTGTCACGTCACTTCAGTTGTTTCACCTGCACAGTTAGATTCTCCCTTGTAGATTTTACAGAAACAAGGGGGAAGATGAGAAAAAGCAGTTGTAACATTCAGGGCCAGGTGCAGTGTTTGGAATTATTTTCACTTTATATATATGAAACAGGACTAGTTTTCAAGGCAATGATAGCTCTTTAAATTGTGGAGAGGGCCTTAAGTTTGCTTTTTGTACTGCAAGGCCATCACCAGATTAAACACTTTCATAACAGTTGAAATGGCAAATGCTACAGTAGTGTGGATGGGACACCAGTGCCTTTTGCTAGCACTCCGCTCACTGTAACTGGGGCTGCCAAACAGGCTTTGTGACTGACACTGGAGAATTGAAATGTTTCTGCTCAACTTCAGTTGCTTTTCCTGACCCTGCATATCACTTTACCTCATTACTTGTTCTTCCCCCCCGGTTTCTTGTCCCTGCACTAGTTCCAGTAATAAATGGTCACTGAGCAAAATCTCATTCAGAGGAGGAGAGAGTGGATATCTATCATCTTTATCAGGCAAAGAGACCTTTCAGCTTCTGCTGCCACCGCTGAAGGCTTGCACTTTGAAGCCTGATTGGCCCATTGGCACCCTAATCCTTTCCACTAGCTCAGTGGAAAAGGCAACAGCAAAAATCTTTCCCAGCTCTGTCACACTCAGAATTAGCCCAGACGATGACTGACGTTCATTCCTCCCATCCAGGCCTGGTTCTGACCTACTGTGAAACCTCCAATAGCAGAGAGCCTTCACATGGAAGGAGCTCCCATAGTGTGCACCTCGCTCCTCCTCCAGCCCACAGATGTAGCTGGGCTGCTCACTGCCTTGTGGAAATACTGTTGTGAAGGCCAAGACTATAACAGGATTCAAAAAAGAACTAGTTAAGTTCATGAGGATAAGTCCATCAAAGGCTATTAGCCAAGATGGACAGGGATGCAAAACTATGCTCTGAAGTATCCCTAGCCTCTGTTTGCCAGAACCTGGGAATGGGCGACAGGGGATGGATCACTTGATGATTACCTGTTCTGTTCCGTCCGAAGCACCTGGCATTCGCCACTGTTGGAAGACAGGACACTGGGCCAGATGGACCATTGGTCTGACCCAGTATAGCCGTTCTATGCATGAGATGATTCCAGGCCTAATCAGACAGCTAGAACTTTTGAAGCCAATAATATCTAACCATGCAGCTAAGATATTCATAGCACAGCAAGCCCCCTAGTTGGTGGCCTGGCCTGGATTTAAAATCACCACCTGTTGACAACCATGGTGAGAGACTGAGGGCAGGGAAGTTGGGGATATTTTATGTGTGAGGGAGTGTCCTGGGAAGCATGTATGTGTGGCCTTCGCTCCTATCTTGCCTTACTGCCTGCTCCCCTGGCTTGGATACATCTCCAAGGCCTCCTAAGGGCTGTTACTGCCTGCCCTGCCTCCCCCTCCCCCAGTCTGTGGATCAGTGGGACCTCCCTTAGTCTCTGCTGCTGTCCCCTGGCTCTCCCCTGGCTGAGGCTGCATGTCCTTCCCTGAATCTGTGTGCATGCATGCGTGCGTGTAAGGCCAGGTCTACACTACAAACCTCTGACAGCATAGGTATGTTAGGGATGTGATTCCCTGACCGACATACCTGAGCCAGCCACAGCCCCTAATGTAGACACACCAGTTTATACTGGCAAAACTCTGCTTTTAGCAGTACAGCTGCAGTTTTGCCAGTATAAACCGCATCAACACTAGCTGGTGTATAAACTTTGATGGTATAAACTTGTTTAAATGTAAGTAATTTAGTGATTATGAGAGGATCAACGGAGGGCCATGGATGAACCTGAACTGGTTCTGCTCCCATCCAATCTTATCTACAATGTTCTTAGACCGGGACTAAATCTCACGGGAGCAGAGACCATATTCCATCTGCTAATCCTAATGATTTATTAATTAATCAGTAACTAATCTAAATCATGCCAGTGCTCTGAAATAGCACAGGCTGCAAACTGAACCTAACCCACATTTTATTGTTACATATGTGCTGCTATTTCTGATCTGAAATATTTTGTGTTCACAAACTATTCTGTCTGGCTTCATATTCCTCCAGTGTGAAACTACACTGAAGTGAGGAGAGGGAGGGGGGAGTATTAGCAGCAGGATCAAAAATTAAGGTAGCAGAAGTGATTAAAGACAAGCCTCCGATGAAAAGAGGACACTGCAGGATTCATTGAAGATACTTTTTTACTGAACATTTACACTGAGCAATCTGGAGTGTTTTCAACAAACGAGCTGGTATCGTAGTGTGACAAGACGAGCGAGGTGATATTGTTTATTGGCCCAACTTTTGTAGGTGGAAGAGACGAGCTTTCACACCACGCAGAGCTCTTCCATGATGTTGGTCCAATAAAAGATATTACTGCACGTTCCACACCAGGGCCGGATTAAGACCTATTGAGGCCCTAAGCACTGAAAAGATTATGGTGCCCCCCCATATGTAATTCAAAATAAAAATACTATACTGTAAAATAAAGCTTTATTTTTTGAAATGACACAAAATTTACATGTATGCTGAAATTAAAATAGCTTCTTTCTAGATTTTCTGATTGCAAAATTCTGGATAAGTTCATCGAAGCTGACTCGACGAAGCATGTCCACTTCCATACACAATAGGGAAAGTGAATTAAGTCTGGCCTGACACATTGTTGTTCTCTGAGGGTTTTTTATTCTTTTCAGCTGAGAAAGAGCGCTCTGCGGAGCAGTTAGTAATCATCAATGTTAGAAAAATACATCATGCGATCTCTACATTTGGAAATACACATTGTATTCTGTCTTTCGATATTGTGTCATGAAGATCAATGTGACTGAATTTCATTTTTCCTGTTTCATTAAACTTTGCACGCATCTAACAGTGGAACTGCCGTACTTCTCCACAGAGATTCATGTTCAAGTCAACAGGGTATGAGTCAACCAGCTTTTGGGAATCTTGTGAATATTCTTCATCAGATAAGTCCATATCCTTTAGAAAAGAAAATCTACTTGATACTTCTTTGTACACTTCACCTCTCCTCTTCATATGAGCTTCAAGTGTATCAATTATAGCGTAGTAAGTAGATATGCGAAATTTGTCTCTAGGATTTGTGACAAAGTTCCTCCTCTTATCTTGGTGGGTCCTGCACTTATTGGCAGATTTTCTTGCCTCAGAGATTCACCATGTGGGTTGGGGAACAGCCCAGAGACCTTCCCCTCTGGAAGAACCCACAGTCCAGGTCAATCCGGAGGTTTGGGGGGAACCCGGGCCCACCCTCTACTCCGGGTTCCAGCCCAGGGCCCTATGGACTGCAGCTGTCTATAGTGCCTCCTGTAACAGCTGCATGACCGCTCCAACTCCCTGGGCTACTTCCCCATGGCCTCCTCCAAACACCTTCCTTATTCTCACCACAGGACCTTCCTCCTGGTGTCTAACGCTTGTGCTCCTCAGTCCTCCAGCAGCACACGCACTCCCTCTCAGCTCCTTGCACCTCTTGCTCCCAGCTCCTCACACTCGCACCACAAACTGAAGGGAGCTCCTTTTAAAACCCAGGTGCCCTGATTAGACTGCCTTAATTGATTCTAGCAGCGTCTTCTTAATTGTCTCCAGGTGTCCTAATTAGCCTGCCTGCCTTAACTGGTTCTAGCAGGTTCCTGATTACTCTAGTGCAACCCTTGCTCTGGTCACTCAGGGAACAGAAAACTACTCATCCAGTGACCAGTATATTTGCCCTCTACCAGACTCCTGTACCCCACTGGTCTGGGTCTGTCACAGATTCAATGCTATTTCTGTTGCACTGCTATCATTTGCTTGTTTTTTCCTGATTCGCTTGTGGGACTGGGCTTTATTGTAGTTAGTATCAGGCAAGTTATCTTTTGATATGTCTTCAAATCTTTCAAAATCATTCCCCAAAGTGTGTAAGTGGTCAGCTAATGATTGACGGAGGTCTGCGCATGTTTTCAAATCCAATTATTTTTCTTGGAGAGCTTGACTTGTGTGGTAAAAGTGTTGTAAAATTTCATTCCACATGGTCAACATGAATACAAACTCTAGTTCTTGCATCTTATTTGCAACATTTTCTGCCTCTCGTTTAGTTTCTCCCTTTTGTGATTGGTCTTCAGCTATACTTTCTAATGCATCCACAATCTTTGAGTAGGACTCCAGAATTGCACTTGTTGCCATTGCATGTGCCTCCCAGTGAGAATTAGAGATTTCAACACACGATCATTGCCCGAATATGTTTTAAGAACTGCCCATCGGTGTGTTGAGGCAGAGAAAAATGTATAAAGTAACTGGACTGTTGAGAAAAACCTTACTGCCACCGGACAACAATCAACAGCACTGTGGCCAACAAGATTGAGAGAGTCTGCAGCACATGGTATGAATATGGCATATTTGTTCTGTTCTAAAAGCTTCTTCTGCATTCCTTGATAACGCCCTGACATGTTGGCAGCGTTTGTCATAAGATTGACCTCTGCACTTTGAGAAATCTATTTTGCAAATTTGGCACAGATAATGCATTACTTGATTTGCCATTTCTTCACCAGTGTGGCTTTTCAAATTGAGGAATGTTATAAATCATTCAACTGGTTTTCCATTTATGGGAGACACATATCTTTGTACAATGCTCAGTTGATCAATATGTGAAAGATCAGGTGTAGAGTCGACAGATAAACTGAAGTACCCAGCAGTACTTATTTCATCCACAATAGCTGAATGAACTTTGTTACTCATTAGACCATGAGTTCATCACATATTGTCTTGGATAAGTACGATGGGTTACCTTTGCCAGCATTCCCATATTTTGAGATATGGCCTTCTAAAAATGGGTCAAACTGCTGAGCTACAAGCTCCAACAATCCCAAGAAATTTCCATTCTGCAATGATCCAAATGTGTCATTTGATCCCTGGAAAGGCAGACCACATTCAGCTAATGTTGGAATAACAGCTCTAACATGCTGCGAGACATGTTGCCAGTATTCACAGTCCCCTTTAATTTGTTCTTCCAATTTTTGTGTCACTCCAAAGCCCCGTCTTCGATTTAAATATGTCAACATTGAATCTCTGGGAGTAGTGCTATTTTCATGTTGTTCAATTAAAACAGTATTCCGCCAGTCACTAAATCCATCTGCAGCAAACCGAGATGTTGAAGGTTTATATGCAAAAAGTTTGCAAACAAAACAGTACCCAGACCCTGTTGATGGTGAATACAGTAGCCATTCTCGAGTGTATTTCTCATCATTCGCTTTCATGCTGAAAAATATTTTTTGTGGACAATATCTTGTTTGTTTGCCATTGGTAAAAATCCGACATGATTTCTCAAATGGCCCAGTGTGGTGTTGACAGTCATTTGGTCCATGATCTATCCAGTAAGCTACATCATCGGTACTGAAATCAAGCCCCATACCAAGATCTTTTCTCCTATTATTTACAGCATGAGCAGGTTCAGTTTCTGATGCATCCACACCTTCTAGAACAATGTCTGTTTTACCACCAGGAGTAGGATGATCAGTTACCGTCTCTGATTTCCTCACATTATTTCAATTTACGTTAGTAGGATGCCCCCCTGGTTTAGGTGGGGATAAGTAATAAAAAGAGAACAGAAAAACGGGGGAAGAGTGTGTAGTGGAGAGTAAGGAAGTCTAACAAAGTTCTGATATTTCCCATGATGACTTCTTCGATGCTTTTTGTGAAATATCAAATTAAAAAAAAAAATATTTTTTTTTTTGTGCCCCCTGCTTTGCTGGTGCCCTAAGCATGTGCTTTGTCTGCCTATTGGATAATCCAGCCCTGCTCCACACCCAACGTGTCTCGCTTTAATATCCTGGGACCAACAACACTGCAAACAGACAATATTGTATTTGGTTGTATATATTGACACAGCTGAGTCAGCAAACCTTTGCTGTGATATCTGGCTTGTAACCAAGACTGAAGTGGCCACACTTTTCCAAAGCGGCCACTAATGTTGCGTGCCCTTGTTAAACAGACCCCCGCCCCAAAGGAGACGCCTAAAATGAAGGGACACTTGAAAAGGCCGGGCTTAAAGGGCTCTAACCCTAGTAGGCTATAGGGCACCAATCAGCCTAGGCGCATACCTACTAGCTCAGCTGTCTGTTCTCACGTCGTTGTAGCCCTGTCATCCCCAGGAGATTAGCTAGCTGTGGTGGCTGAGGCAATATCCTGTATTGGCCCAACTTCTGCTGGGGACAGAGACAGCTCTGGAGCCACACGGAGCCTCTTCCTCGCTGGCAAGTGTGTCTCGCAGCACCCGCCGCTGGGCAAGACACGCTACTCCCGCGCCCGCCTTGTCTCGCTCCTAGGACTGGGGTAAGAGCGCGCGGACGCCGGGGCTGCCTTGCGCGTCGCTTGATGGACGTGACTTGTAACTGGGTTTTGTTTGGTAACTGCCGAGCTCCCCCGGGCTGATGGCCGGGCTGTTTTCCCGAGGCAGCTGGCACAGGGCTCGGGCTGGGCTAGGCGAGCCCGGCGGAGGGTGTCCCCCGCCCCGCGCCAGTCGAGGCGGAGCAGGGTTGGGGAACCCGGGCACGGAGGTGAAGCCCTGGCCGAGAATCCCTTCCCTGGCGGGCGGGCCGAGGCTTCGCGGAGAGGCTGGTGGCCGCCGCCGCCTGCAGCGCAGCCCTTTTCCAGGGGCTCGCTCGGCTGAGCTGCCCGCGGAGCCGGACCCCGGCGCTGCGGCCCCGGGCGGAGGTAAGCGGGAGGGAGGCTGGGTCTGTCCCGCATGGCGCTCAGCCACGCCCCGGGCCCTGCGGGAGGTGAGGCTGCGCGCGGGGACCTGCGCTCTGGGCCAGCCCTGCCACGGACCCCCCCCCCGCAAGCGGCTCCATCCCGCTGCGCCCCACGCCAGTGCTCCTGCTGGGCGGCGCAGGGGCTGGGCCGGGGCGGCTCTGCGCCCGCAGGGGAGCTAGGGGCTCCCCGCGCTCCTGCAGCACCGCTACTCCCCGGCCAGGTGCTGGCACCGCGGGGTACACCGCGCCTGGCAGTGGCTCTGGGCGTCAGCTCGGATCGCTTGGCAGGTACAAGTTCAGCTTGGCTCTGACTTCCCAGAACGCTCTCAGCTTCAGCCAGAGGGACATATTTTGGCACCTTCCAGCCCCAGCACCTTTAAAAGAGGCAGGCTGGGATTTTCAAACACGCTCTGTCTGGACTAATTTGTTCACCCCACCTCAAGGGTCAACCCCATTCATTGCCAGGGGAGCAGAGGGACCCTAACACTACTTGCTTTGGAAATCCCAGCGGAATGATTTAGTTCTTACAACGCCCCTGTGAAGTAGTTTAGTCCCATTTTATAAATGGAAAAACTGAGGCACACAGGGCTCATTGGAGGAAGGGGACTTAAAGTGATTTGCCAAAGGTCACACAGCCAGTCATGAATAGAGCCTAGGATTCCAGACTCTACATTGTAATTAAAAACTCATGTCTGACCTGTTCCAGCTGCCGGTGGGCTTGGGCTAACAGGCTGTTTGATTGCACTGTAAACCTTCGGACTCAGGCTGGAGCCCAGGCTCTAAGACTCAGCGAGCCTAAAAGTCGAACCAACGAGCCACTTAGCCGGAGCCCCATGAGTCCAAGTCAGCTGGCATAGCTCAGCTACAGGCGTCTAATTGCAGTGTAGCCATATCCCCCGTTTCCTCTTTCGCAACATTCACACTGCACAACACTCCGAGCAACGATAACATTTGTACACTTCAATTTCAAGCTGTGAGCTGTGTTGTTTATAATATATGGATTTAGCACTGATTTTAGTTGCAAATTGTCACATGGTAATTAATAGATATCAGTGGCATGAGAGTCCATAAAAAACAACTGAGGTAGCTGGCCACATTGCACAAAGCAATTGTTCTAGAATGACAATTATCTAAGATTTCTGGACATTGGCCTGCCTGGCACAAAATCAATAAAAGCAAATACGGAGTGAGTGATTTTGAGTTGTTTTAAGACCCTGCTGCAGGGGCGATAACACAGATCCCATGCCACTACTGACCTATCTCAGTTGAGCAACAAGCAGTGACCAAGACCTGTGTGCTGAGGATCATAGGCTAGGTCTACACTACCCACCTGAATCGCGGGTAGAAATCGATCCCTCGGGGATCGAATTATCGCGTCTCGTCGGGACGCGACAATTGATCCCCGAATCGACGCTCTTACTCCACCAGCGGAGGTGGGAGTAAGCGCCGTCGACGGGGAGCCGCGGAGGTCGATTTTGCCGCCGTCCTCACAGCGGGGTAAGTCGGTTCCGATACGTCGAATTCAGCTACGCTATTTGTGTAGCTGAATTTGCGTATCTTAAATCGACATCCCTCCCCCCCCCGTAGTGAAGACCTGCCCATAGTGGATACAGAGGGACATCAGCAGCATGAATTTCAAAGAGGTGGAGCATTGACATTGGAGGAGTGACGATGTTCAGCCCTTCTAAAAACCAGGCCAAATATCTGAGAGCATTCCTCTTTTCTGTGTGTAGCTCAGCAAAGGAAGGTTATCCCTTCTTATTCTACACTCAAGCTGATAAGAGAAAAGAAGTGCTAGCATCTGGCATGGTGGATTTGATTTAAATCATGATTTAAATCACTAGTCAGGAAGACTCGAATTAATCATGGTTTTCTCCATAAAAGTGCATTCTTGTTGGTTTTTACAACCTTAATCCCTTCTTCACAACTCAGAGATAGATGTAGGTTTCATTTTTAGAAGGTACACACTATACGTTTTTAAACAGTGATTTATTTTGAAAACTTTTCAGATTAGTTTTACAGCTATATCAGAAAATGAATCATTGTTTGGTTATTTCATTTACCAAAGGTAATTGAAGCAGATATTTATGAAATCACTGGGAGGTGAACTATCTCCAGTTCAACAGGTTAATCATTAATATTTAGAGGATTGTTTTGCCATGCTGTATTAGGAGGACATCATCACCAGACAGACATTTAAATTGTTTTATTTAACTAAACCAACAACGTTAAGTATTCTGAATTTTTTTTCTTCAACAGCAAACATATAATATTTTAACAAAACAAGCATATGTCCATCACTTCTCACATTTATCTCCAGACTTCTTGTCCAGATCTATTCCGCCCCCAACAATCTTCTATTCATTGAACTTTTTGAAACTGTGCACTTTTAGAGAGAGTTAGGAGATTGACTTTGTGTACACAAATTTGCAGAGGGACAGTAGAGTTGAGGTCTGTTATTTCTCACCTCTATATATTATTTATTTATTTTAAAACATTTTTGTTGTTAACAAGCATGTTACCTCTGGAGACACAAATCCACAGTTTGAGACCTGCAAAAATAAGCATCTCTGATGGTATCTTCTAGACTGAGCACTGAGTTCTTTGGGTAGATAGAAAGATTAACCTAGATAATCTATACAGAAGCCTGTGGAACCTCATAAAATTTGGTCCTTAATCCATGAACTATGGAACTCATTTACAAAAGTTTTCTTAAACATTACATGAATATATTGTCTCATACTATAGAATTAGAATTTATAATCCCTATTCCATGATGAGATATCTTTGAGCTATAATGTATCTTAATTAAAACTATCTTTAGATACTTTTTTCCTCAAAAAGCATTTTATCAAAAATATCCAATTTAAATAAAAAAAATTCAGATAAAAAAAATCATTGATTTTTATCCACCCTGGCATCTGGGCATGGAAGAATTTTGGGCACTCTGCTAGCTCTTTCTTAAATAATTCTCGTACATTGCTTTGAAAAATGTAATCACTCCTTCCACCACCACTGGAAATATTATTATCCCCCTTTTACAGAGGAGCAAACCAAAACCCAGAGTGCCAGTGCTGGAAATCAAACCCAGGTGTTCCTATGTCTTCGTCCTGCTCTTAGTCTACCATACTGCCTTTTTAAATTTTTGTTTGTTTATCCCATTTTTAATCTAATAAATAAAGCCAATTAGAATATATGGCTTAGGTAAGAAAGGCATGGCAAACAGTTATTCACATTATAAACACTTAGGGAAGCATTCTTAAAAGCACTCAGTGTTGGTCAAATCCTGCTTCCATTGACATCAATGATAAATCTCCCATTATTTTAATGGGAGCAGTTAAGCCATCACTTCACGCTTTTAAAAATTCCACTCTTAATTTACTTTTTCTTTATTTACAGACTGGAAACAGTTAGGTGAACCTTCCTCCTCTCTGCCCCTACTCCTGGGAATGCTGGGGCTTTATGTAAAATGGAATCTGGTTTGGAACCAGCTCAGGTATGAGAGGAGTCCAAACTAAAATCTTTCAGCCATTGATTAACCTTTAATTGGATTAAAGATGATATCTAATTGACAGTTCTTCACTATTGGCTCCTTTTCATATGCAAAGCTGCCTTTCATCCTGGTTATTCAACTATCATCTACAGCACCTGCCTGTTTACAGTAAAAGCAAGTAAGTTACAGGTACATAAATAACTGATACTATAAATTATGTAGATAATTGGGATTGGGAAGATTTCAAATCTAGACAAAAGCCTCATTGTTTTAGTAAATTGATTATGATGTTTAGTGGAAGCTAGAAAGTATAATGAATACAGAATGAAACATTCAGATAATCCTGAGAAGTTTGTCTATCAACTCATTGGGGAGATAATTCAGGGGAATGCATACCTTTAATTCTAGGAGCTTAATTTTCAGTTATATATTAATTACAGCCTCCAACTACACATTCTTATTTGATGAAAAAACTATAAATTACTTATTTTTATAGACAGCCATTTTCCAAGCCATCATTGTTGAGGTGTAAGTGGAGGATTTGATGTCAAAAAGATTTATTGATGCAAAGTCATCTTCAGGGTACCTTGGCTATCTCTGCAGAAGCTGTCAAACCTGAGTTTTTTGTATGCAGTCTTATTCAAGGGCTGAGAAGAGAGCTAGGGAGGTTATCTGGTGCTGGCTCTTTGCTTTAGAGCAGAAGTTCTCAAACTGGGGGTCGGGCCCTTCAGGGGGTCACGAGATTATTATGTGGGGGGTCGTGCGCTCTCAGCCTTCACCTCAAACCTTGCTTTGCTACCAGCATTTATAATGGTGTTAAATACGTAAAGAAGTGTTTTTAATTTAAAAGGAGGTTGCACACAGAGGCTTGCTGTGTGAATGGGGTTACCAGTATAAAAGTTTGAGAACCACTGCTTTAGAGAGCAACTACATGAGGGGCATGCTCAAGTGGTCATAAGTGGATGATAAACAGTCACAGCCTGTCTCCAGTGGATGAAGGCATAGCCGGTAAAAAAGAACTTATGTCAACATCAGTAAATGTTCAAGCAATATTGCTTTGAAAGAGAATTAGTTGGTTTTGAGGATCGGCTCAGTTACACAACTGATATACCCCTAAATAAGATTATGAGTTAGAATGGCCTTGCAGGGGTAGTACTGGTTCTCAATTAACTCAGGTTAAAGCAGGAACATACACGTGAGTCTGGGCATGTCCTGTGTTGTGGCAGAAGAAGAGTGCAATGTGACGCACCTAGCCCAGCCAGATAGCTTCCAGCTGCTGGAGTGAGTACTGGGGAGTCTCCTGCGGCCACCACCACCACCTCCCTAGACTCAGAACATTTCCCTAAAATATCTCGTCTTGGTCGGGGGCAGCAGTTTTGACAAAGGCTTAAGGTTTGGCCAGGGTTTTCTGTGAACTGGCTGGAATCTAGTGGCCCTATTTGTAATTTGGTGCGAAACTTTGGAATCTATAGAAAATTGGCTACTCCCCAAGCCTATTGCACTCCTTCATTTCTTTTGTTTGCATCTTCTTTATATCAGCTAGCTGAATTTCTTGAGGTGAGTCTATACTGCCACAAATATCTTTTTATACCATGTGAGTTGACTTCCCTTTACATAGGGTGAGTAGATACATGTTTATCTGTCTCTGTAGTTAAGATTTATAAACTGTGATTGGCTTAAAAATCATGAAATTTTAAAAAATAATACCTTTGGGGTCTTTTTATTTGAATTGTAGAGTTGAACCTTTGGGTGGGGGGAGGTCCCAGTTCTTCGAGTGCTGGTCCCTATGTGTATCCCACATGTGGCTATGCATGAGAATCATGTGCCCGAGTCTGGAAATTCTTCAGAGCAGTGTCCATTGACCCGCACATGCGCAGTAGCTTCCCTCGTGCTCTTGACCCAGGGTATACAAAGCAATGCAGGTCAATGCCTCTCCAGTTCCTTCTTACTGCTGCATGGCCTGAGTCGGAATCGTGTCCTTCTGTGCATAACCTGCAAACTCAACTCCTTGTAAATAGCTTTATATCTAGTTTAGTAGTTATAGTTAGCATAAATTTATAGTTAGTATAGGATAAGCCCTCCGTACCCCTCAATCGGGGGACTATGCCCAGAGTCCTAGGATTCAAGAATTGTGTCTCCTGCTCTTGCTCCTTCTCCATCAGTGATGGGCATCAACAGTGCCTGCACTGCCTGGGTGAAGCACATATATCTGCAAAGTGCTGTATCTGCTAATCTTTTCCACCCAGAACTAGCGAGGCATGAGAGCTCTGTCTCAGGAAGTTTCTGATGGAGGAGGCTATAAGGCCTCGCTCCAACCCGGGCCTGCGAGACATCCCTGTACAGTGGCCTCAACTGACTAACAGCGCCCCTCCAAGCATGGGCCTCAGAGCAGAGCCATTACCACCAAAGCCCAAAGATGACTCTTACTGGGCTCTCCATGAAAGTAAGGTGCATTCTCATGGGCACAAGGATAGATCCCCACAGAGGACATAAGAAATGCATTTCCTCCCCAAGTCAGTCCAGGTCAGGTGCGATGTCGCAGATGGAACCCATGGAACCTGCTCCACCAAAGACCTTCCCAGGTTAGAGGGTGAGGCATGAAAGAAAAGGGATCCAGGTAGTGACAGCAGGACCGAAGTGAAAAGCCAGATACTTGCCAGCTCATTAATGAATGCAAGTCCAGACCCATCATCAGTGCAGAGCTATTTATCTAAAGACTGAACAATAGCAACAGATGAGCCAGGTTCTTCAGGCATCCCAGCTGGAACTCCCTGGACTCTGGGCCCTACAGAGACCTTCGTAACCCCGAAGGATATATTTGTCTGTTATCCACAGTCTCTGCTCTTCGTGGGCCCTGCCCTCCTGAGAGAAATCCTTAAGCCTGGTGGAGGAATCGTTACTGATGTCTCAGGAGCAGTTACATCCCCTGGGCAGGAGTGCCGCAGTACCAACAGTACCACCGCTACCAATGGAATTGGAATCAGAAGAGCTAGAGGAGATAGAGGCACAAGTATCTCAGAGAAAGCATAGGAGTCCCGACAGGCATTCAAGAGGCTACCTACCAGGACTCTGGACACAAACCCCCAAAGAGACCTGGTACAGATTGGGACTATCAAGGCTGATGGACCCCTGCCTTCTTGGGGCCTTGGGACCTTATGGCAGACACCCAGACCCCTCTCACGTGTCATACCGCTCCTCTCCCTCTCGGCAGCTGGCTCCGTTGGTGTATGAGGAGGAAGAGCTGGAACTGGGTCTGACAGTACCAACAATTCCGATGGGGACTTCCTTATCATCCCTGGACGATGCTGTCACTCCTTTGTTGTCCTCTCTGCCGGATAACCATCAGCAATACCAGGAGCTGTTGCAAAGGGTAGCTAATAATCTACGGATCCCATTGGAAGAGGTCCAGGACCCTCAACACTGGCTCTTGGACATTTTACAACCACAAGGCCCGACCAGAATAGCTCTTCCAATTAATGAGCCTATATTAGATCTGGCCAGAGCAGTTTGGCACATACCTGCATCTTGTGCCCCTATGCCAAAAAGACACTACTTTGTTCCTGCCAAGGGAGCTGACTTTATATTTTCCTATCCTACCCCTAACTTGCTGTTGGTACAGGTGGACATGGAAAGAACTAGGTCACAGAAATCCATTCCGGCAGAGTAGGGCCCCAAGACACTGGACCTCCTAGCAGGAAGGTCTTCTCTGCAGATCTGCAATTTCGTATAGCTAATTACCAAGTCTTATTAGTAAAATATGATTTCAACACCTACATCTGACCTGCAGATTTCAGAGACAAACTCACAGTGGAAGACTGAGCCCAATTCCAGTCTTTTCTGGATGAAGGAAAACTAGTGACGAACTCTGCTCTCCACGTTGCAGTGTATGCTGCAAATACTGTGGAGATTATATGAGCATCTCCCAACCCCAAGTTCCTAGTTTAAAGCTCTTTTAATCAGTTGTGCCAACCTCCATTTCAGAAGTCTAGTTCCCTCCTTCCTTCCTCAGGTGGAGTCCATCCCATGAGAACAGTCCTCTGCCTATGAATGCCTCCCAGTGGTCAAACATCCCCAAACCCTCCTTATAGTACCGATCATCATAATCTTGTCTTGCCCTCATTCTCCTCCCCTAGGGACAGGCAGAATCCTACTGAAGATCACCTGAGCTTCCATTTCCTTAAGTGTCTTCCCCAGTCTGGCATAGCTTCCCATGATGCATTTCAGCGAGAATCTAGCTGTGTCATTTGTTCCCACATGAAGGACAGTCATTGGATTCTTTCCTGCTCCCATTAGGATCCTCTTCAGTCTCAGGTCCACATCCCCTATTTTAGCTCCTGTCAGACAGCACATCCTTCTGTTCTCCGAATCAGCTCTGGTGACTGGCCTGTTCTTCTTATTAGGAAGTCACCAATCATGTAGACCTACCTCTTCCTGGTGTAACTCTCCAGGTTTCCTCCTGTTCTTTCTGACTGCAAGTCCTCTTGTCTTTTATTCTCATTTGCAATCTCTGCAAGTCATCCTGAATCCCCCTGGTGCTCTGAACTTTTCCCATCTTTGACTCTTTCCCCTCTTCTTATAAGACTAGACATTCTTCTCTTCTTCCTTGTTGTCCCACCTTCTGTTACAGCCTGCTGTGCCCCTTCTTCATTTTCCAGCTCCGCAAACCTGTTCCTGAGCTCTATTTCTCCTTCAGTAGCTGGTCTTTTCCTCTACCTGATTCTTATAGGTATGTGCTTCCATTGGCCACTTTCCTCACCCAGCAGTCTGTCTCCCCATAGAGTTCTTCAGTCCGGCTTGCATCTGCAAGTCTTGATTTTTTCCTTCAGTCTCCTCTCGCCTTCCCTCCATCATCTGTTCAAATCCCCTTTGAAACTCAACCAGAATTTTCACCTGCATCTCCAGACCTCGGATCTTCTCTTCCATCAGCTTTATCAGATATTTCATACAAACAAAGCTATCACAAGGTAACAACACAACTAGTTTTGTCAGGGAAGACCAGACACTGCTTTGAAGAATTTCTGCACTTGGGCGCATGGTGCGCATGTGTACCCACGTCACGTGTGGAATACAGATAGGGATCACACATCTTGAAGAACCTTCAGTTACACTAAGAAACCTCTCATTTCAAGTTTTTCTCTGCAAGCATGAGAGAGCGAAATTTAGTGTGGTGGGGTTTTTCCCCTTATACTTACATGAATTCAGGCTTTAAGAAAAAGAACACTTATTGCAAGGGTTGACCACACTATCGCTAAATGGATAGCAAGACACAAAAGCACTGCTTTTCCCCCAATGGGTGAAGTGATTCTTAGCTTCTGAGATCTCATCTTTAGTTGCCCCCTCTGCGTGTCCCAAGCTCTGCCACTTGGTGTTTCTCGTCTCTCCTTCTGACAAGTAACTCCTTTCATTTTCTCATGCCTAGAACAGCCTTCCTGGCCCAGTACATCCTGTACCTCCACATACCTCCTCAGAACTCACCAATCAGCTTTCTATGGGTCACTGCTTCCTCAGCCCCCCTTTGGACAGTAACTGACTGTTACTCCATTTTTTTAAATTCAGAGGAACTAATGAGATGCTCTACACAATAATAGACCTCTCTCATGAGCTTTCTCACTCCCTCTATTCCCGCTCTTCACCCTATATCCTTATGTCTCACACAGAAAGTTCTCTAGTGCAATGACAGGTCACTTGTAGGTGTCTGTACAATCCCAGTCACATTTATGATGCTGTAAAAGTAAGTTACAGCCCGTTTCAAGTGTGTTCTATCCTAGGCCTTACTTCAGAAGAAAGCTAAGCCAGTGTCTCTCAAAATCTGACTTTTCTCTATCTTCATTCCAGGAGAAAGTGGCGCTATGCACATGGCTTTTGTAAGTTGTAAATTGTAAGTTCCTACACAGTTGCTCCCAAGCATAGTTCTATCCAGAATTCCAGACATACCATACCCCAAACACAGGTCTGTCTGCTTTTTGACCCTGCCAGAGAAACAGAACCTTTTAATTTTCTGAGGTCGGCAGGGAAGCATGCTCATCTTTGGTCTTTGTGGATGGTGTAGATCCCATGACATGATTTTTTTTAATGTGAGTAAGAAATTACATCAATGGCCTGTGCCAAAATGTTCCCTCTTCTTCTCTCCTTCTTCTGTGTGCTGTGCATCTAGGCCAAAATGTTCAAACTTGGGCATCTAAAGTTAGAGACCTAAATAAATTACTCTATTTTTCCAATAGTGTTTAACATCCAGCAACTCTCATTGGTTACATCATAAGGTTTTGTCAGCTGGATCCGGGGGCAATAGGATCTTTGAGAAGCTGAGAAGGCATCAGAGATAGTTTGGGATTGTGAGGTAAGCATATTTAGCTGGATATTTCTTAAACCCATTAGCAGTGAAATAGTTAACAATGTTAACATTTAAATGGTTATCTTTAGGTTTCAGAGTTAAAACTCCATTGAGCTGTTCATAGCTCTCAAAGCTAGTGTTTCAGGCTGGCTGCAGACTCAGGCAAACTTCACTGCATTGCTTTATACTCAGTTCATGTTTTTAAAGATCTCTTAACATGATGTCTAGGACCCTGGAGAGCCTTTATCACCTTTGTTATCCTTTTCTGTACTCTCAGTATTTCTTAGCCTCACAACTGGGCACCATACTCCAGGGGTCATCGTGTCTGCTCCTTGTGCTCTTTTTCTGCGAGTGATACAAACCTCTGTTCTCTTTGCACTCTTAACTCCTCCCAGACATTCAGAAGATGGGGTTTAAGCATCTTTTCTCATCAGTCCCGCGCCTTTTTTTCATCAGGCTCTGGCTATCTTTTATCACCTTGAATATGTCTCTTTTGCTGTTTGTCCAGTCCTCTCCTAATTGCTTCACATTAAGTTGCATGAGCCTCCTCAATCCCATTTTTCCTAATTACCTGTAGAAGTAGATATGTCCCCCTTGGGTATGGCTGTCACTCTTAGTTCTAGGCACTGGCCTGCCTATTCCTTTTGCTAGTTCCTTGATGTATAGCATAAACAAGATAAGCATAAAGGAGTGAGTGTTGGTCCTAACATGTCACTTACCACCTATCTGATATGTAGCCATTCAATGCTGGTCTTCCCTGACAAAACCAAATGTGTTTTTACCTATCCCATTGTAAAAACATAGAGGAGACGGGTCACTTTCATTTTATTGAGGTAAACTAGGCAAGGTCAGCCATGGGTCAGACAGGTGCCTTGTCTCCATTTAGGCTTTTACAGCAAATTAGCTGTTGCGTTTGTTATCTCGCTGTAAAACATCACTTTGTTAAATAGTGAAGACAAAGCCTTTGCCAATGTTCTCTGGCTTCTGTTACCAAGCCAAGTTGGTTAAGGTTTGTTTTTTTTAGTCAACTCATTTCACCATTGTACTTGTGCTTGTTAACTTTATACGCATTTTAACCTTGAAGACAATACTCTATTGAAACTCTACTTGAAGCTCTAGAGTACATTCTGTACATTACTCACCATCTACTCTTCATTGCCATTTCCTCAAAGATTTTAATCAGTTTTGTCAACCCTGACCTCCCTTTTGTAAATAAGGGCTGTCTCTAGCCAGCCTATAACTGCCCAAGTTCTTTCCTGTTACCTTTCTGATCCTTCCAGGTCAGAGTTTTGGTCTTGGCTGCATTTCTAATTAACTTGTGAGAGTATCTAAGGATCCCTCATCTCTGGTCTAGCTGCTGCTTTGTTTGAGACATGGTTCAGAATAACTACTAATCTTCTTGGTTGCTCAATGACTAGATTTTAAAAAAAAACTATTTAAAAACACACAGATTCTTCCCTGTGGCAATTCCTATTCTAATCAGAGCAATTAAAATTCTTCTCATGTGGGGGTTTTCAAGGAATATTGAGAGTCAACACAGATTGAGTTTGGGTTTGTGAGCCAGGAGCAACTGAGCTCTAATCCTGGTTCTGTGGCTCTGGGCAAGTCCTTTAACATCTCTGCCTCAGTTTCTCCAGAGGTAAAATGAGGGTAATACTTGTCCTCACAAGAGTGTTGTAGGGATCAATTAGTTGTCTTAATTGATTGTCTTAAAGTGCTTCAAATGAACCACACTGATACTATTAGCCCTTTTCAAAAAGGCCAAATTCTCTCCGACTTCACTGCTGTTTTGAGAGACACTAGCAACACAAAGGGCCAGAAACTGATCCATTTGGCCTGCTGAGAAATTTCCCCACTGTGGCAGAATCCTCAGCTGGAATAACGAGCAGAACCAGCTCCTTTGTCCAGTAGAGGGGACATGCCAGTGAGGGGGAGGGAATGGTTTGTGGTTGGAACACTCAGACTATGTTCAAATGGCGGATGGCTCATTGGGAGTCATCGGGAGCTATAAACATGGCTTAGAGCAGTGGTTCTCAACCTTTTTGGGCTCAGGACCCAAATGTTTATGACATATCGTGACCCAGTAAATAGTCTGGGAGTTGAGGCCCTGAAGTGGTTGCAGGCAGGTCCTGCCCTGCCTGGAGGGGTTGGGTCCTGCCCTGCACTTACCCCATAGTGGCAGCTCCTGTGCTGTGGAGCTGGCTGGGGTTGGCTCTCCACTCTCTGGTAGGGTTACCATAGTTCAACACTGAAAAAAGAGGACACTCCACGGGGGCCCTGGCCCTGCCGCAACTCCGCCCCTTCCCCACCCCCATTCCAACCCCTTCCCCAAAGTCCCTGCCCCAACTCTGCCCCCTTCTCTGAGCACCCTGCATTCCCCCTCCTCCCTCCCGCTGTGATCTTGGTTGGGGGTTGCTAAGTACTTCCCTGCTCCCCCTTTGCCCTGCAGCCCCTGCACCCCTTCCCGCTCCTGCAGCCTCTGTGCCCTGCAGCCTCTGCACCCCCCACCTGCCCTGCTCCTGTGCCCCCCTACCCCTGCAGCCTCTATGCCCCTGCCTGCCCTGCTCCTCCTTGCCCTGCATCCCCTGCACCCCCCACCCGCCCCTGCAGCCTCTGCACCCCACCGCCTGCCCTGCCCCTGCCTGCCCTGCTCCTCCTCGCCCTGCAGCCTCCGTGCCCCCTGCTCCCCACTCACCCTGCAGCCCCTGCACCCCCCTGCCCCTGCAGCCTCTGTGACCCCTGCTCCCCACTCTCCCTGCAGCCCCTTCACCCCCCGCCCCTGCAGCCTCTGCTCCCCCCTGCCCCTGTAGCCTCTGCGCCCCCAGCCTGCCCTGCTCCCCCGCTTACCCGGCAGCCTCTGCCTGGCGGGGGCTTCGGAAGCTTAGCGGGGACCGGGACGGCGTGGGTCCCTGCAGCCACGGCACACGCCGCACTCCCTGCCCCGCGCCGCAGCCTCCTTCCTGCCGCCGCCAAGCACGTTCCCCGGCCTGTCTGTCCTCGTTGGAAACAGCTCCCGTGGCACTGGGTTCCGAGCCGCGCAGGGTGACATGGCCGGGGGGTCCCCGCCTGCGAGGGAAGCCCGAGCCGCTGCCTGGGCCCGGCCTCCCCATGGTCCTGCGGGCTTGGCTGGGGCGGCACGGTCCGCCCGGCCTGCGGGGGCAGCAGCGGCCCCTCCGCCGCCTTCTGTGGTTGCGCTCTCCCCCTCCCCCCGCCCAAGCTTGCTACACTATAGCCGGGCGGCTGGGCTGCGCTGCGGACTTGCTGGGTCATGCTGGGGCCAGGTGGACCCTGGCTTATGCCTCCCTATTTTCCTGGACATGTTCGGCTTTTTGGAAATTCCCCCAGACAGGGTTCTGAGTTCTAAAAAGCCGCACATATCCGGGGAAATCCGAATGTATGGTAACCCTACTCTCTGGGTGTTGCACCCCCCTTTGCCCTGCAGCCTCTGCACCCCCCTTGCCCTGCAGCCTCTGTGACCTCTGCTCCCCTCTCGCCCTGCAGCCCCTGCACCCCCCCAAACCCTGCAGCCTCTGTGACCCCTGCTCCCCACTCGCCCTGCAGCCTCTGCACCCCCCCACCCCTGCAGCATCTGCGCCCCCCGCCTGCCCTGCTCCCCCACAACCTCCGGGGTTGCAGCGCTGTTCAAAGTTGGCCTTGCCCCCCTTTCCCCCCCCCGAACTGGACCAAATTTGTGTGAGTGGAGTTGTGACCTGGCTCATGGGGTTTCAGTGCCACGCCCTCAAATTTGGCCTACTCAGACTCACATCATGACAGCTGGGCCAAACCTGAGTGGTGCTGGGACCCTAGAGGTTGCAGTATCTGGAGCAGGGAGGCAAGCCCAACTGGCTGCGTGGGACAGGAGCCACAGGAGCTGCCATGGAACTGTTTGAAACATTCTGATGATCCAATTTTGGGTCCCAACCCAACAGTTGAGAAACCCTGGTTTAGAGCATCCACCAGTCTGGGACCAGCCTGTGAATCAGGGAGCCAGGACCAGCTGTCTTATGCCCATCCCCAGCTTTTCTGCCGTCCCCAGTGGAAACTGGGCACAGCAGAGCCTTAGTGCCATTGTGCCTGTGACAGGTCACCCCCTTCAAGATGCCACCTGATGTGCTTAGATACCACTGAGCTTGCCTGTTCTGCCAGCATGGGCCCCCTTAAACCTGTGTTGCTTAGCCAGGCTCTTAAGCCTCCTGTAGCACATACATAGGCAAGGTCACACACCCCTGCACAACGACACAGACACTGAGATCGGCTCTAGGAAGACTCAGCTTAAGGGACTTGCCCCAGCACTCAGGTGTCCACCTCCCTTGAAGTGCAGGCTCAAAGGTATATTGTCTTGCGCTGTAGAGAAATCTATACAACGTTAGGGTTACCATACGTCCTCTTTTTCCTGGACATGTCCGGCTTTTCGGCAGTCAAACTCCCGTCCGGGGGGAATTGCCAAAAAGCGAACATGTCTGGGGAAAATGGCGGCTCTGCTCCTCCCCGACTCTTCGGCTCTGTTTAAGAGCCGGGCTGCCCGAGCACTACCGGCTTCGGGCAGCCCCGTGCCTCCAGACCCTGCGCCGCCGGAGCCCGGGAGGGGAAGTGCCCGGCCGGCGGCTGGGGTCCGGAGGCAAGGGGGCTGGCCGAAGCCGGTAGC
>NC_048300.1:49002485-49004800 GCF_013100865.1 Trachemys scripta elegans | reverse complement strand
GCCGGAGCCCGGGAGGGGAAGTGCCCGGCTGGGGGCGCAGGGTCCGGAGGCATAGGGGCTGCTCAAAGCCCGAGCGCTACCAGCTTCACAGTTTGCTGGGCAACCTCCAGACCCTGCGCCCCCGGCTGGGTGCTTCCCCTCCCGGGCTCCAGCTGCACTGGGGAAGCGCCGGCTGGGGGCGCAGGGTCTGGGGGCTGCCCGGCAAACCCTGAAGCCGGTAGCACTGGGGCAGCCCTTTCCCCCTGGCTGGGAGTGGAAGGGAGGAGGGGGCGGAGTTAGGGTGGGGAAGGGGCGGAGTTGGGGCGGGGCTAGGGGTGGGGAAATGGGAGGGGTCAGGTCCTGTGGAGGGTCCTCTTTTTTTATTTATGAGATATGGTAACCCTATACAACGTAAGCTCATAAATTCTCCTGCCCCCTCAATGTGGAGGAAGATATGCACAACTTCTTGCCCTCCCCGCAGTTAGAAATTACATAAACTGGGTTTAATAATAAACAAAACAACTATTATTAACCATAAAAGGCAGATTTTAAGTGGTTAAAAGTGGTAGCAAACAGTTTGCGTGTTTTATTTTGTTTGCTTAGTAATCTGTTTTGTTCTAAGTTTTATTCATTAAAGAAATTGGCTACAAATAGTAATTTCTCACTCTAAATATTGTCACAGGTCGATTACAGGAAGTCTTGAAAGGCAGCTGCACTGGCCTGCAGTTTGAGTTCAACCCTTCTCCCCTCAGTTCAGTTCAGTTCAGTTCTTGCTTCCAGGTGTTCTTCAGTGTCTCTTTGGGTGGGGAGGCAGAGGAGAACCCTAATGATATCACTCCCCTGCCTTCTATAGCTCTTGTGTATGGTGGGAACCCTTTGTCTTCCAATGGTAAAACACCGGCATTCCAAAGGGTGGGTCCAGTACCGCGTGACTCAGACCCATATCTTTGCAGGGATGTGGCAGCCATTACTCATAGGCTGTCTGGACAGTCCACAGGAAGACTATGTTCTTTCACAGTCCATTGTCTTTGCTAATGGGGCATCAGCCCTGTCTGGCTTTTCCATTGTTGTACCTGAAGGACTAGTTGTGGGTGACATCCAAAGTAGCACATTTGAAATACAGCTACATGGTCAATATTCCTAACTTCAGATACAGAAACAATACAGAAATACAAATTGGATAATTACATTCAGTAAATCATAACCTTTCCAATGATATCTTACATGAGCCATCTAGCATGAAGTAGATCTGTTATGTCATATCCCTATCATAAGCATATTTTCATAAAGAATATGGAGTGAAACATCACACCTTCTCCCTGAGTTTACTGCTAAAGGGTTGGTCACTGACCAATGCGGAGGCAGTATATCTAAAATCCCTTTTTGGCTTTGGCTATACAACCTCCAAGTGTTACCAAACACTGTAATGTTATCCATAGGCGTTTTTGCAAAGTTCTGGGTTTCTGTTCCCAAGTTGCCTGAAAACATTGTGTGTATAGCATTGTGTACATAATGCAGATATCAATATCATTTAAAGTGTAGGTGTAAAATGTAGCCATTAATGCCATGATGTGCCTCAGTTTCCCCTTCCACCCCACAATCAAGACTGGTTATGCTTTCTCTGCTGTTCCAGGCTCTAAGCCCGTTTACAGGTACTAGCTGAGAAGCAGGACTTTCTTGTTACCACTCCTAGTTTGTACCAAAGCTTTTTCCAAAAATCATGCATAAAGAATATAGAGTAAAACATCACAGTGCCCTTGTAAGTAACCCAGTAATAGAATTAGACTTTGAAAATACACTTTAAACTTTATTTCTCCTACCTGGGAATACTGCTTTATTTTAAATAGCTGCAGGAGTATAGAAAAGGGTGATGGGAACTTTGGCTGCCTTTGAAGCATGCATGCATCTCATTATACAGAGGGATCCAGGGAATTAGAAGGATAGATTGTCATGAACTTTTTAAAAAGTGCTAAAAACATAGACAGAAGAAAATAGACAACTTATCTAACTTTTCACTCCAATTCATTGTGCCGTGCGTCTGCTATGTGACCTAGGTGAAGTAACTTCTCTGTGCCTCAGTTTTCCCAGCTATAGAATGCGGATCACGATGCCTATGTAGCTGTATAAAGTGCTTTGCGAGCTCTGATTGCAAATGCTACAGTAGAACCCCAGAGGTATGAACACCTCAGGAAAGGAGGTTGTTCAGAACTCTGAAATGTTCGTAACTCTGAACAAAATGTTATTGTTCTTTCAAAAGTTTACAACTGAACACTGACTTAATCAGGGCCAGCTCCAGGCACCAGCCGACCAAGCACGTGCTTGGGGCGGCACCTTGG